>NW_024539598.1:0-202340 GCF_016647785.1 Suillus fuscotomentosus
GGGCCCGCAAAAAAGGGTGAGTTGTCCCTAATGTTTGGGACAAATTTTCCAGACTTATCCCGCCGCCCAGCTCTTTATCAGACCCCCTTATATCACATGGGCGTCACTTTGGTCGAACTGTGTTCGCGCTGTGCAACTACCCTTCTCTACTGACCAATGGTATCCTTAGATTGGAACAAATGGAAGAAACTCCTCTGGAAGACTTCTCTGCTGAGTGAAAAGGCATCATCTTCATTTGCTAGTTCATGGACTGACTCGTTTGGCAGAGAACGACGAGAGCATCGCGTTTTCGAACAGCTTTTGGACTCTTATCCTGGCCTGTTAGAGCGACTTAGGAATGGATCCGAAGAAGAAATTTTGCATGTTGGAGAACTAGTGCGTTGTTTCTTACGTTGCCGGAGTTCATACTTACAATTTTAAGATTGGTAAGGGAGCGTCAGGCGCAGAGAGGTGACGACACTAAATCATTGAAACCTGCAATACTCGATTGGATCTCCCCAAAAGGAGCAGCGATCCAGCCTCCGTTACATAGGAATTCGAAGATCGATCGAGGATTTAACCATGAACTTACCGGGTCATTACTTTGCCCCGCTGGGTTGAACTGGCACGATGCAGAGTATGTTTTCATTTTCTGGCATCTACAGTCCTAACAACTCGAAATAGGACGAGAGAGAACCTTCGCAGTGGCGAAATCTTGGTCTGCGGAGATCAATGGCCCGTTTTTTTGTATGCTCACCATACCTATGACGCGGAGGACCCATGGTGCGGTCTCCTCAGGAGTCGCTTGCTGACATGTGTAAGTGGGCACGCACAAATTCTACGTAGTCCTTCACTATATCATTTTCAGGCTTACAAGCATGTATTCACATCCCCGAGTTCGGTCGACAAAGACCCAAAAGCCACGCGATCTGGAAATGCTCGGCTTCATGGCATGAACCGCGTCACCGTTGCCTCCATAGCTTACATTGCTACTCAGGTTCGTAATAGCATATCTTTATAGCTCGATAATCTTGACGTACATACAACTCCAGGTCCGATTTGCCCTAAGCTCATCCTCGGTATTCTCACGAACCGACACATCCACAGACTCTGAGACATTTTACCACAGCCTCCTTGACCTTTTCGAAGACCCGGACGAATCCAAGGAAGTCGACGAGCTACTGACATGGTGGAATCGGTATTATTTTAACTCTTCGACATTTCGCTGAGCTCATTACTATGTACCCAGCCAGGTTTTCCCTACATCCTCTGCAGCTAAACGGCCTATTAGCGCCAATAGTGCCTTATCCAAAATCCGAATCAAACGCCTTGCGGCCAAAAACACCTCTGATTCAAATGTAACTGTAGCCTCCACATAGTCTTCGTTTAAGCACTTTATTATGTACTAAATACAAACACAACCTAATACCAATATGTTTTGGCCCTCGCAACCAAGTTAACATGCTGAAGAGAACAAAAATAACAGAGTCTGTGGGGAAAGCACAAGCTCACTTAAATTGCAACGGATGGCCAGACCTCGGCGGTTGCTGCAGTATGGTACTGCAATACCATCGCTCCGCACGCTCGAGTCGAAGGCCGCTCGAACCGAGACAGCCTGCCCTTGTAAGATATCACCTGGCGTCGGCATCTATGGAGAGTTTGCGGAGACAGCACAAACTCGCTCACCTTGCAACGGATGGCCAGACCTCGGCGGTTGCTGCAGTATGGTACTGCAATACCATCGCTCCGCACGCTTGAGTCGAAGGCCGCTCGAACCGAGACAGCCTGCCCTTGTAAGATATCACCTGGCGTCGGCATCTATGGAGAGTTTGCGGAGACAGCACAAACTCGCTCACCTTGCAACGGATGGCCAGACCTCGGCGGTTGCTGCAGTATGGTACTGCAATACCATCGCTCCGCACCCTTGAGTCGAAGGCCGCTCGAGCCGAGACAGCCTACTCTTGTAAGACATTATTCGGCGCTGGCAATTATGGAGTCTCTGTGCAGGACAAAATAGTAAGCCAACATTATATACAATGAACATATGTCGTCAAGATTGGGAAGGATGACAGCACACTGTCATTGGTTACTCACATTGTGTACTCAGCGAAGTTATCCCATCCAATCTAGCGTTATAACTATATATTCCACAGCAACGATGAGGAAGGCTTTGTCGAGATTACAATGGCTTGCATGCGACAGCCGTATTGAGACAACATGGTAACGCACTATCATGGTTCCACATCCTTGGACACTTGGCAGCGTTGATCCCACGTAGTCCAGCCATATATAGCTTTATCTGATGTTCGCGTTCATCTAGAGATTGTGAAGAAAAAATAAAATGCCGAAAGTTACATGCCATGACCAGGGCAGGGCAAAATTGTAGTGTACGACAAGTAATACTCAACTAGGTGATTGTGCGGTATTTTAACAACATAATATTCCTTTGTCATGCTGGTGGGTGTTACAATATAGGCCATCTTGATGATCAGCTGGTAGATAAATGTAATAAAACCGTCACAAATGTGTATTTGGCGGGTTGTATCCAACTTAGTCCAGGTATACAAAGCTTTCTCAAACGAAATACAATTATGATGCATATTATACAAATTGTACTTCAGATAAAGCTTTCTCAAATTTTATCATTTTCGCATCGGTTTCCTGATGGGGGGGGCGGGCCATCAGAGAACCTGTGAGAAGAAGATATCGTCATATATCGTCATATATCGTTATATATCGTAATATATAGGAAAGGTTTTCGTCACATTGGAATATAAAGTGATATAAAGCAATATATGACTATGTAAAAGCACCATAATCAGCATGATCCCCAGCAAGAACTCACCGGTTTACTGATGGAGAGGCACTGGTACTACTGGTCTTCTTGATCACAGCAGTGTTCATGACTCTGTCGTCGAGAGACTCGATATCAGATATTTTGTCCTGATACTTCTTACGTTTGGAGACATCTTCCCACAGTAGCCTTTGCACCAGCTTGTCTCTCTTCTAGAAAGAAAAGCGGTTAACACAACGACGCAAAGTAAGACCAGGTCACCAACATCAGCGCGTGCGATTGCCTCATCCCTCGCCCTTTCAAGTTCGCGCTTTTGGGATTCCCATGAGCTCGCAGCATCAGATGCGGTTGAACAAACCTTTCCCTTGGCCTCTTCAATAGTGGCATGTTCCAGCTTCATCGTTTTCGTGCGTTCATCGACGGTCTCGTGGGGGGAAATGGGGATTTGGGTGGTGAGCTAGAGGGAAACAAGTCAAAGTCAAGAATTTTATGGTTAGTACTGGAAAGGAAAATAAAGCGAAATATTGTGGAAGTACCTCGCACAGAGGGTCATCTTTGTCACAGTGGTACACATGGATAGCGGATTTTAACTCAGAATTCTTCGAGTTGGGTGGCATGCTGATACAGAAATCATTAGGATGTTTGTCCACCATGTACCATATTATGAGGTTGGTAGGTGGAGCCATGGCGGTTGGTGAGTTCATCGTGATTGGGTACTGGAAAGATGACAACTTAGGAGAGTGGGCCGCCCCTGTTTGAGTTTCGGAAGTCAGATGCTTATTACATAATATATTGAATCCTTTCGGCGATTTCGGAGTGGACACGGAGCCTCGAGGCCTCAGGTCGAGGCAATACTAGTACTGGAGCCTCGTAGCTTACTTTCCGTGCAGAACATCATGGACGAAGCATGTCAGTTAGACTGATCCCTCACTTTTGACTTCGTACAAACTTCACATACTATTAGAATCCATTATCATGTACAATAATCTTCTAGGATCATAGTAATAAGCTATAACGATCGCTGATCACCCGTGTCCTTCATCCTCGTTCTATAATCACTTCAGGGGGGAGTCGCAATGTAAATACCAATACCATTAGGTAGGAAGTTCAGACCAGTGGCATTGGTATTCTGTGAGACAGAGAGTATCCGTTCTACCTGCGTGGTCGTGTTGGTGATCGCGCCCAATCCAACATCCTTCCACGGCACGTAGACCTGCGCATTTACCAAGTTGGCAACGATGAGCAAGTATGCAGTGCCATTGTGCCAGAGACCGGCATCCACACCCAAATAGTCGTAGGTGGTAAATGTGGCGTTCGGGTCGACGATGAATGGCTGAACGATGTCTGTGATGATGACAGTGAGGTTAGTCGCTGTCCCCTCGATTGTCGTAACATTGCCGGTTGTGGTTGGGTATTGGAAGGACTTGGAACCTGGCGACGCAAGTCAGCGTTCTTCGTATCTGGTTATCGCATGACTTACCTAGAGCACCATGGTTAAAGGAACTGAATCCCAAAGCAGCCCATTGCTGCCCAGTGGGAGTGGTGTTCCAGTATCTGCAATGAGAGTCAAGATAGGTCGCATCGGGGGGTTCGTGACGACTTACGCGCCACTGCCGAATGCCTGGGGCGTAGTCCACACAGACTTGGTGCGGTCAAAGCCCAAAATGTTGAGCCTGTCTTTGAAGGTCTGGACACGGGCCTTGACATCATACAAGGTACCCTTGCAGTTGTCGCAACCACAGTGACCGAAGTCCGGAGTACACGCTGTGTGCCACACAGGAGAAAATGTGGCGTTGATACCAATAGGATAGGCATCCTACACCAGAGATTAGAAACACGAGCGACGAAAACGTGACGAATGACTCACATGAAGAACAATATCGGCTCCATTGACGTAAGGTGAGAAGTTGTAGTCCTGGCAATTCAGAACAATAGAGATAGGGTGGTATCCGTCCAGCTGGTATATCAAGTCATATGTCGACTTGGCCGCATCTAGGGGGTCGGAGTTGCCATCGGGCTCGTGGGCGGTTTCCCAGTTCAATAGGTTGGGAATCGAGGCGTAAGTCTTGACTTGTTGAGCGACAACGGTCAAGTTTTGGTAGTTTCTGGATAGAAGATATCAGCAGCCATGTGATAAGGCGGTGAAGTCTGACATACGATCGCATATCATAAACGATGTACATGCCGGCACTGATGGTCTTGTTGATGACTTCTTCGAAAATAGTAAGGTTGTTATAAGGAGGAATTGGGTGAATCTATGGCATAGACGTTCAGTACATGATAGATCAGATGTTCGCAAGACATACAGTGTTGAACCTGGAAAAGATTTGGGTAAATTTGCAGGAGGTGATAAAAATATAAAACGAACCCGTCGGCTTTAAGTTGATCGATCATAGTCAAATTTCCCGCCAGATACTCGTCGAAATTTATGTAGAAACCTTGAGGGACGAAGGGTGCAAACGCTCCACCCTTGCCATCTGCGGGCCTCACCCAGAGTGCGCCAGTGCGCAAGTCAGTCTTGGTGACGGAAGCATTTGTGTCAGGGAGATACAGAAGAGATGCGCCAGTCTTGAATTTCTGGGACTTTGAGGACGAAGGGGCAGTGTATGTAGCGGAGCAGGTGACATTGTATGCAGCCTTCCGAGCCTGGAGCTTGCTGATATCTACGGGAATTTGGAATTTGGTGGCATTCAGAGGGACGTTTGCTGTGGTCTTAACGGAGCCCACGTTGATTGTGACACTGACGGTTCCTAGGCCAGTGGAGTTGCTAGAAGAGCCGGAGGTAGAAGGAAGTGAAATGGGCTCAGCACCGGCGATCCAGTCGTAAACAATTGATGTATCCACGATGAATGCTGCGCTCTTTGCATCCTCCTGGAGGTATGGGCGGAAGACAGGGGCACAACGGAACGACAAAAGCGGATCAACACTCTGTGCAGGCAATACAAACTGGCCACCAGGGGGCACAACAGATTGATTTGCCATATAATTCTTTCCACACCTGGAAGGATTTAAGAGTCAACAAGCGATGTGCAGGATCGAAATTGTATGTACCATGTCTGAGCTAGCGAACCTCGAACCAAGGCGGCGACAGCCAAAGCCGCGAAGCTTTTATTGTATTTCATTTTATCCTCAGGCAGGAGGAAGATTGAAGGAAGGAGGTGCCGGCGTGAAGCTCTCTGAAGATTTGAGTCCTTGCTTGCCCACTACAACTTATATAAGTTCACGCACAGCTATTCGTTCAATTTCGCTAAACCCGGCAAAGGCAATCAGGATGATCGAGCGGCGCTCTACTACCGTGTGTTGATGGTGGCTTGCGACGAGTCAGGACAGATTTGGTTAGTCAGAACAGGCTAGAGCCGGATGGCTGTAACTCACCAAGCTTGTGACAGTTTAACAAGGCGGCTGAGTCCAACCGCCGTCGGTGGCATATCATTTGGTGATCCATGGCAATATGTAGGTGTCAATTACATAGCATTTTTGGTTGTCGTGAAGAAAAGTCGGACCGCAGACCGGCGGTAAAATGGTTTGTATAGAAGTCGGAAGGCCTTATGCGATGGCATTTAGTGATGATCATCGAATGTTGACCTTGACAATGCTCACTGATAGTTGTCTTGTTCATATCACAGTAGTGGATATAGTACGGATGAAGCACGAGTATAGCCTACCTGTGAGTCCAATGCAACCCTACACAACCGCCCGCTCGGGGCCCGCCAAGCTCTGCTTAGAAACATGCGCGTGTCGTGTCAGGACCATAATCATGATGCGGCTGTCACGGTTACAGGCTCAAGTGCGCGTTCCTGCGGGGTTGTTGTGTAGTAGAGTGCATAGGTGGTTCAAGTTACTTATTAAGGCAGTGACAGGTACCGAGTCTTCCCGAGGCTCCATCGCTTCTCTCTCTAGTGATGGATAAGCCTGGCTAACTCGAAGCAGACTAGAACCTTGGGGCGATCCATTCTGGGATCCTCAGTACTCGTCAATTCCAAATTATAAATACAGCATCGTTCCGGACTCGGAGGTACCGGTCACTTGCCGCTCTACGGCCACTCTCCTGATGTGCACAGTTTTCACTCTGTGCAAGTCTTGACATTACAATGTGCACAATGTCAGACTTGGACCAACTCAGCTAGTCTATACTACAGGTTCATACTAGTCACCAAGTCGAGATGGCCAAGTACCTCCTCTCACTCAAATGACAAGTCTTGGAGCCGCCGTGATCGGCACGAAGGAGTGCATTTGTTCAGATTCGCCCATCCGGTTTACCAAAGGTCACCGCATCCTGAGAACGTCGGTCACGCTGGTCAGCTGGCATAACATGACACCATCAACATTTCCGGATCTCATCACGACCTCATGACAAATTCCATAAAGTTAGTAGTGGTGATGATGATCGAACTGTTCCAACTATTTCTAAACAGGTCAGATGAACTCACTGCCTTTGTTCAGTTTTAGAGGGGCCAGGTGAAATTGACGCGGCCCTGCCGCGGTCGTGACGCGCCTGTGACGCGCCTGTGACGCGGCACTGACGCGGCATATGTGACGCGGCACTGACGCGGCATATGTGACGCGGCACTGTAAGAGCTAGTTCGGCAACTCGATATTTTCGATATTTTTCAATATTTGCTTTGGCATGTTTGCGAAAATGTTCACCGGCATCGTTCCGAGATGTCGGAGCTCGAACCTTGCTTCTCTCCTACTGTACATATTATCAATGGATGTATACCCTCATCTAACCCTAGAGCGGCGTAAGAGGCTTTTTGCTGGTGCGGTCGCGATCACTGCGATCTGTGCACAGTACACTACTCTTCTCATGGCCCAACCTGAAGTCAATGCTCCCCCTAAGTCCAAGGCGATTCGGAGCTTGAATTTGAGCTTATCAACAAGATCAGTGATAATGAGGGTAGGGTATATACCTTGATGGATCCCCAACCACTGGGGTTCGCGATGGAGCGCCAACGCCTAGCAGCGCTCATGACGAATCCTCGGCCAGAGGTCCGGGAACGACTCCTCAAATGCATGGTACTCGTAATCAGCATCGTTGTTGCTTCTACGCACGGCATCCTACAATCAGTATATCCCAAAGATCCCGAGCCCTATCACACTTCAGCGCTAACTGGGCAAGACTGGGTGATCGAGTTGCTCACTGGTCACCCAGAGCGCATCAGGTGTGAGCTTGGCATGCGCGCCAATGCATTTGTGGAGCTTATCTCCGAGCTTCGCACCATGGGCCATTCAGACTCCAAGTTTGTGTCCCTCGAGGAACAACTTGCGATTTTTCTTTACACCTCTGTGACTGGCCTATCAATCAGGCATGTTGCGGAGAGATTTCAACGCTCGAACGAAACGATTTCACGGTGAGTTTATTTTATTTTATTTCAAGTGACAGTATCTAATAGTATGTAGTTATTTCCGCAAGATGCTTATCATCTTCACGTCGGACCCGTTCTATTTGTTAAGGTCGTACTCTCGTAAGATCGGATCCGAAGGACTTCGGCCTCAGCTCGTACGCTGTGCCCCTTTCCCAAGTACTGTCCCTTATTTCAAAGTACTAACGATAACGCGTCCGAAGGTCCGGACGGGTCTCGTAGTATATCCGGAAGTCTTCCGGATATCGGAAACGCGTATAAGGCTAATCCGGACGTATCCGAACTAGAAACTAACAGAGTAAAGACTACCCGAAGGTAGAGCCGAGGATATAGACTATCGGAATCTATCCGAAGTCTCGGAGAGTGACAAGAGTAAGGAGAACTCAAGTCCGGAGGACAGAAAGAGGACAAACTAAGATGATATTCGAACTGAGGTACTACAGGACATATACACGAGTTTATATACTATGAGGATAACGGAAGTATCAGTAAGCAAGGGTCCGAGGCTATGTACGAAGCATGTGCAAAGGTTATCAAACGCGAGTCGGAAATGAGACATAGGTTAACGGATCAGTAATCATACCGGTAATAAGCATAACCGAAACACCGGGAAGAGGAAATACCGAATAGGCTGTGTTTAACGTTATATGAAACAGGAAATGAATTAGAAAGCTTATCGTAAATCAGATCGGAAGCGGATCTATACATCGGACCGGACCGGATCTCAGGGTCCGAAGTCCGGAAGAGAAGCGTGAATATATGGGATATGACAGTATCCCCCCCTTAGGGCCGATCCCTAGAGGCACAAGAACCATCGGTCCGGACCGGACGAGATTATCGCGAGATGATGGAGAAGCGTCTGAGTTCGGAATCGGACAGGTATACTCAAGGGCGGACGTCCCAGGATGATTCTTCCTTTCCCACTTTTTACTCTCTATAACGCTCTATCGAAAATGTCTGGCAACACCTCCGGATCTCAGAAGACTGCTAAGCAGAAACTGCTGGAGCTTCAACAGCAACTAGCGGACGCTGAAGCTGCGGCTCGGAAGGAGGAGGAGGAGATTCGGAAGCGTCAGGAGGCGGAGCGGAAGCGTGAAGAGGAACGGAAGATTCAGGAGGATCTTAAGAGGATTCGAGAGTCCGAAATTCGGGTGGAGGCAGAAAACAAACGGCGCAGGGAGATAGTAGAGGAAATGGTGAGTTTCGGATGGTTATGATGGCTTTGCCTGACGGATGAAAAGTCTCGTGCCATTTCCGCTGACAAGGACGGATCCTGCAAGCGTTGCAGCGACAGAGGCCGGACTTGCCTTTGGACGGATGCGGAGAGCAATGCTCTGGTGAGTTAATCCGTGTTTTTTTTTTGGATCCGAGTGTTTTGACGTCCGGATAGGTCAAGTCTTGCGATATCTGCCGGAAGGACAAGGCCACGTGCCCCGGACGACCCGGAACTGTCAAGGTGCCCAAGGGCAAGAAGAGGAAGCATGCTGCCGGATCTCCATCTCCGAAAGGTAAAGGTAAGAAACGTCAGAAGAGTCCGACTCCTGAAGATCCGGAGGAGATGGAGACGGAATACGATGATCAGGCTTGGGTGGCCGCAGCCAACAGTATAGTGGCGGAGCTGGCTAGGACTAACACCCTTTTGGAGAGAAGTATTCAGGCGGCGGAAGGCAGCAGGGCTGCAGCGGACCGGATGAGCTCCGGAATTGAGCTGTTCCTTCAGCAACAGAGGGAATTTCAAGCCATGTTGTTCGGACATATTCGGAAGGGATTTCGGACGTCTCCGGGTCCGGAGGAGGAAGATGAGGTGATGGAAAGGGCGTCCGGAAGTGATGCAGGCGGATCCGGAGAGGCGGATGGGTCTATGGAGATGTAGGAATTTCTGGTCCGTTTATGCTTCTTCTCTAAATGTACTTGTATTTCGTATGCACACTATGTACTTCAAAGTTGAATAGGACCGGGTTTGTTCGGATATGCAGCGTGGAAGTCCGAAACTAGTTCGGATGCGTTACCGAGCTCCGTAGCAAGTAACCATGAAGTCTCCTCGTCCGTTCCTTCATATCCGGACCATCGGACGAGGTATAGGAGTTGACATTGTCTTCTCCGACGGTCTAATTTTGAGTCCAAAACTTCGGATATCTCATATTCGGGTTCTCCGTCGACTTCGACCGGAGGCGGAGGCGATTGGATACGATTAGGAATGGTATTGAGTGTGGCTGGTTCTAATTGCGAGACATGGAAAACTGGGTGTACGGAGCGCATGGAATCCGGAAGTCGGATGGTGAAAGAATGCGTACCCGGACGAGCTATGATTTCGAACGGACCTAAGTTCTTTTCCGAGAGTTTCTTGGACGGACGGGTGGATCGGAAGTATTTTGCTTTGACGAAGACCGAATCTCCGATTTTCATATCCGGAGCAGGTTTCCGTTTGGCGTCCGCAGGTCCTTGATATCTTTCTTGTGCGTGGGCCATTTCTTCTCGGAGGAACTGATGGAGTTCGTCAAGGTCTACTGCATAGTCTCGTGCGCGGGCGGATGAGAGGTCACGTTCCGGATGAACGGATAGGTTCGGATGATATCCCTTATTGGCGAAGAAGGGTGATACTCCGGTAGTAGCACTCGGAGCGTTGTTATAAGCGAATTCTGCCAAGGGAAGTAGTTCCGACCAGTTATCCTGCTGATAGTTGCAGTATATCCGGAGGTATTGTTCAAGGGTTTGGTTCGCTCGTTCGGTTTGTCCGTCTCCTTCCGGATGATATCCGGACGTGAAGTGGAGGACCATATCTAATGCTTTTCCTAAGGACCGGAAGAAATGCGATACGAATTCTGTTCCTCGGTCCGAAGTGACATGGGATGGAACTCCGTGCTTGGAAAACACGTGGAGGACGAATAGACGAGCGAGATCCGGAGAGGTAATGGTGTCGTGGGTAGGGATGAATATAGCTTGTTTGGATAGACGGTCGATTACGACGAGGATGGCTGTAAAGCCGGATGAGTCCGGAAGGTGCTCGATGAAATCCATGGATATAGAATTCCAAGGCTTTTCCGGTATGGGTAACTGCTTGAGCAATCCGTAAGGTTTGTGTCTCGGAACCTTAGCTCGGCCGCAGGAAGTACAAGACTTGACGTAGTCTTTGACATAGGTACGGATTCCTGGCCAAGTGTACTCGCGTCGGATGATATCTAGCGTCCGGTTCTGTCCGAAGTGTCCGGACAACGGATGATCATGAGTATTCTGGAGGACGCGAAGACGGAGATTATTAGATTCCGGAACATATATACGGTTGTCGCAGCGGAGGAAACCACTATCGTCCACCGTCCATCTCGGATCCGAAGGTTCCGGAAGATGTTCGGATGCGATAGGGTCATTAGGAAGTGCGGTCAGGATGTCTTTCCGGAGCTGGTCGATATCAATCAGAACGGCTGCCCTAAGAACCGGAGTGACTAGAGTTGAGGCTCGGAGGGACGAAGCTAACTGTTCCGAAGTGAATACCGGACGGAAATTGTGAGGGTTAACTCGAGCGTAGTCCTTATCCCCCTCTTTGGGATAGACGTCCCAGCGTCTAGTAAGGGAATCCGGTTTAGCTCCGAGTTTTCCGGGACGGAAACGGATGACTAGGTTAAACTGATGGAGGAATTCCGACCAGCGGGCCTGACGGCGAGAGAGGAGTTTTGTGGTAGAGAAATACTCAAGGTTCTTATGGTCCGTGACAACGTCTATCGGCTCGGCAGAGCCTTCAAGGTAATGTCGCCACGTCCGAAAAGCTTCATGGATGGCTAGAAGTTCCTTATCGTGAGTGTCGTAGTTGAGTTCCGGAGCGGTAAGCGTCCGAGAATAAAATGCCACCGGACGAAGCTCTGAGTCCGGACATACTATGGAAAGTATTCCGGCTATAGCGTAGTCAGAGGCGTCGGTTTCTACGACTATCGGAACATTCGGAATCCAGTGCGTAAGCACCGGAGCGGACGTGAAAGCTTTCTTGAGTGTTTCAAAAGACTTCCGACAATCATCGGAAAAATCCCAAGTAACCCCCTTGCGGGTAAGACGGGTGAGCGGAACTACGATGTCCGAGTAATTGAAAATGAATCGACGATAGAAATTTGCGAATCCGAGGAAGGATTGAATATCCTTAACTTTCCGAGGTTCCGGCCAGTCAACGATGGACTGGATCTTCTCGGACGACATGGTCAAGCCGTCCGGAGATAGGATGTAACCAAGGTATTCAACGGATGTGGTATGGAACGCGCATTTTTCGGGTTTAGCATAGAGTCGATGTTTTCGGAGACGGAGAAGGACTTCTCGGACATGTTCCTTATGGGATGCAAGGTCTTGGGAATAGATGAGGATGTCGTCCAGATATACGATAACGCATACATCCAGCATATCAGCAAACACGCTATTGACAAAGCGTTGGAATGCAGCCGGAGCGTTAGTGAGACCTTCCGGCATTACCAACCATTCATATGAGCCATAACGCGTTCGGAACGCGGTCTTCCATTCGTCTCCGTCCGCTATCCGGACGAGATGATAAGCGGATCGGAGGTCGATTTTGGTATAGACTTTAGCGCGGCTCGGAGAGTCTAGGAGGTCGGTAATGAGAGGTAACGGATATCGGTCTTTCTTGGTAATCTGGTTAAGTCCACGGAAATCTACACAGAGGCGAAGGGAGCCATCCTTTTTCTTGACAAACAGGACAGGAGCTCCGTGAGAAGAGGATGAGGAACGGAGGAGTCCGGAGGAAATATTTTCATCAAGAAACTTCCGGAGGGCTGCAAGCTCAACTGCAGATAGAGAATAAATGGTTCCGAGGGGCGGACTAGTTCCTTCCTCTAACTCGATTTTGAGATCATAGGGACGATGAGGAGGAAGTTGGCTAGCTTTGCCCTTATCGAACACATCCGAGAATTCGTGATATTCCGGAGGAATTCCGGACAGGTCCAGAGGATCGGATGAAAGGGAAGCGGACCGGAGGTCTACACCGGTCGGACGAAGGTAGATGCTGAACTGTTCCGATCCTTCCAATTTGCAGGCCCGGCAAAAGGCAACCGCATTGATCAAGGAAATGTTGGGGATGGTTTTATCAGCGGAGGTTCCGGATGTAGTCGGAGGAGGTAAATCTTCCATCGGAGGATGCGGATCCGGAGACGGAAGCGACGTCGGAGGTGTCGAAGGCATTCCATGAGAAGTCGTTCGGAAATCGATGCTGCCCGAAACCCAGTCAATCAACGGATTGTGTAGGGTGAGCCAGCTATATCCAAGAACGATAAAACAAGAAGAATCCAACGGAGTAACGTAAAACGTATCGGAGGTAACTACACCGGACGGAAAACAGATAGGCAAATCTATAGCTTCGGAAATCATATTATTACAAGTACCATCAAACAAACGGAGAGAAAGCGGAGATATCGGATATGTAGGAATTTTATTTTTTCGGACGAAATCAGAGTCTATAAAACAGTGAGAGGAACCACAATCAATTAGTGAAGGAAAATCAGAAATATCAGGAAAAGTAGGAATAGAAACGTATGGACAAAGAGAGTTCGGATCGGAAAGAGAAACAGCATTGAGACGTAGCTCCGTTGCACGGGTAGAGTCAACGCAACCCTCATCCCGTGCGGAGTCGGGAGGGTTGCGGACTATTTTTTTGCTTCATCCGAAGCCTCCGGTTTGTCTTCCGGAGTTACTACTGCAGCGCGGCCTTTGGCAGCGCGCGAAGTAGACTTGGTGCATTCCCGAGCCGAATGGCCGGGTCCACCGCAGAATAGACAGAGTTTGTTATCCATCCGTCTCTTACGTTCTTCGGACGTGAGCTTCCCGTCCTTTCCTAACTTGGAGGTAAGGTCCGGAGGTTTAGAAACGGAGGATGATGCGGAAGTAGCGGGTTTGTCGGATTTGTACCTCGAAGGTCCGGACGAGTTGGAATTCGTCCGATCGGACGTGGTTTGCTTAGGAGGAATGGAGGTGGTGGGTTTAGTTTCGCGGGCGACTTCTCCCTTCCGTTCCCAGTATCGAGCGTCGATAGTCTGGGCAAGGATCTTGTATTCGGAAAGGGTGGAAGGTTTACCCATGCGACTGATTTCGTCTTTGATACGAGCCGGAAGTCCGTTATAGAATTGGCGTCTTAGGGCACCGTCACCCCAGCCACGGACTTGTGAAGCAAGACGCTGAAATTCAACAACATATTTATTAATGCGTTGTCCGTCACGCATATGAAGTTGCTCCAATTGCATTTCCGCATCTCCGGACGGATCGTGCGGTCCGAAATTGGTTTGGAGTCCAAGCATGAACGCGGAGTAATCATCCATCCAATCCGGACGATCATCGTCCTCGTCGGCTAGGAGATCCGGTTCGAACCACTCGAGTGCCATACCCTTAAGGTAGGATTGGGCGAAGTTGACTTTTGCCCGTCCGGAACGGAAGGCTTTGGGTTTGCTTTGGAAGTGGAGCTCGCATTGGACGAAGAATGCACGAAGCTTCCGAGGCTCAGTGCCATCGAAAGTATCGGGCTCACGGATCTTGACTTTAGAATCTTCGGACGAGGTCGGACGACGATTGTTGCGTGCGAGATTGTCGATGGCTTGAGAAAGCCGAAGCATGACACGGTCTTGTGGGTTTAACCCGTCAAATTCATCATCGTTGTCATCCGGTTCATCATCCGGATCACCTCCGAAGTCATCCGGAGGGTTTCCACCAGGAGTATCTTCATCGTCCGGAGGTCCTTCGTCATCCGGATCACCTCCGGCAGGAGTGCGCGTAGGGGTTTCCGGATGCGGACGATTCATGAGTTGCGAAATACTTTGAGCAGGACCGCGTGATACACGGCGCTGAGAGAAACTGGTGAAGGCGTTAACTACGGATGTCGGATCGCGTCGGGTGGACGAAAGTCCGACAGCGTGCAAAGCGGCTTGGTTTACTTTAGTAGGAGCCATGATATGAGTAAGTGTACTTGGAAAGGTGTGAGTTCGAATATACTGTTAAGGTCGTACTCTCGTAAGATCGGATCCGAAGGACTTCGGCCTCAGCTCGTACGCTGTGCCCCTTTCCCAAGTACTGTCCCTTATTTCAAAGTACTAACGATAACGCGTCCGAAGGTCCGGACGGGTCTCGTAGTATATCCGGAAGTCTTCCGGATATCGGAAACGCGTATAAGGCTAATCCGGACGTATCCGAACTAGAAACTAACAGAGTAAAGACTACCCGAAGGTAGAGCCGAGGATATAGACTATCGGAATCTATCCGAAGTCTCGGAGAGTGACAAGAGTAAGGAGAACTCAAGTCCGGAGGACAGAAAGAGGACAAACTAAGATGATATTCGAACTGAGGTACTACAGGACATATACACGAGTTTATATACTATGAGGATAACGGAAGTATCAGTAAGCAAGGGTCCGAGGCTATGTACGAAGCATGTGCAAAGGTTATCAAACGCGAGTCGGAAATGAGACATAGGTTAACGGATCAGTAATCATACCGGTAATAAGCATAACCGAAACACCGGGAAGAGGAAATACCGAATAGGCTGTGTTTAACGTTATATGAAACAGGAAATGAATTAGAAAGCTTATCGTAAATCGGATCGGAAGCGGATCTATACATCGGACCGGACCGGATCTCAGGGTCCGAAGTCCGGAAGAGAAGCGTGAATATATGGGATATGACACTATTCAAGATACGTGCGCTTTCCAGATGGTTCGGTCCCCCGCAAAATTCGGAAGAACCCCAAATGGTGGCCCTTTTTCAAGGACGCTATTGGGGCGATCGACGGCAGTCACATCCACGTCACGCCTAAGGCCATCGAACGTCCGGTGTATCGTAATCGCAAGGGCTTCGTGTCGCAGAACTGCCTTTTCGCATGCGATTTCGAGCTCAACTTCACATACGCACTTACAGGCTGGGAAGGGTCGGCCACTGATGCTCGCGTCTACGAGGACGCCTGCTCTTACGACTTTCGCACTCCCGCTGGCAAATATTTTCTTGCCGACGCAGGATATCCTCTACGTCCTGGGTTGCTGGTACCCTACCGAAGCGTGCGTTATCATCTTGCCGAATGGGGTCGCGCCAATATACGGTAAGTTCATTCTCGATTGATTTTCAATGTGCTAAGTACTAAGTTTACAGGCCTTCTAACAAGGAGGAATTATTTAATCTACGTCACGCGTCAGCACGAAACGTCATTGAGCGCATCTTTGGCGTTCTCAAGCAACGTTTTCGCATACTGCTCTTACCACCGGCCTACGCTATGGAGATTCAAGCGCAGATTCCAGCCGCGCTTTGCGCCCTACACAACTACATTCGTCTTCGTGACCCTAGCGAGGGTCATCCTCCTGCTGATGACGAAGATGAAGATGTTGAGGATGGTGGTGGTCTTGGCGCTGACGTGGCTGCGGAGGATGACGCAGCAGCTATTGAGGAGGATAACGAGGAGGAATTTCGTCAAGGAGCTGCGATGCGTGATCGCATTGCAGCAGCGATGTGGACGCAGTATCAGCGCGTCATACAGGAACGGGGTTTAGACGCACTTGATATCATGGACGATGACGAGGATGCTGCTGCTGATGCCGCTGATGATACTGATAGTGATGTGTAGGCTTACTTTGTACTTACTACTGTGCTCCATACTGAACAATGAACAATGAAGTGAGAACGCGCTTGTTATTGACACACAAGAGTTATTCTATTCAGTTCACAGGTGGTAGGTAGTACAACATATAGCAACACAACACAAGAAGTAGCGAGCGAACACACACAGCATGATGAGATTTAAAACATTGAAAACGAATATTGTCCTGCTGGCAGGCGGCTCAGCCCGTCATTTCAGCATCAACACGCGGCGCTGGACCGGCATCACCTGCATCAACTGCCTCGCCGATCAGCTTCCCCACGAATGCACGCCTCCTACTCTTCTCCTGAAGATTCACGTAGAACTTGAGGTAATGTTCATTGCCCTTTGAACCAATGAACATGATGAGAGCAGCCTGCTGGTCCGGCGGTATGTCAGAGTCCTCGCCTTCCAGGATTTTGACGGCTCGCATGACCAGGTCCTCACTACCTTGTGCACCATCAGGCCCTCCTCTGACAAACCATTCAAAGACGTCGGTGAGCCGGTTGATGGTGCCTTGCATCCCCACCACAGCAGCTGCCGGCGTGATCTTTGCAGCCTTGGCGGCACTGCTGATCTTGGTGACACGGCTGTTCTGGGACACCACCGGAGTCCGTGGTTTCTTGGATGGGGGGGCTGACACCAGCGTGGTGGAAGGAGGTCGCATGGACGATGACAAGTGCGTGGAGCCAATTGACTCCATGTCCCCCATCACATCCGAATATGGGCGCTTGCTGGCGTTAGAGCCAGCAGCGGTAGACGCAGCGGTAGACGCAGCGGTAGTAGAGATGGCGGTGGAACGTGCAGGAGTGGAGCTAGTGATGGACGTAGAGGTGGCGGCAGTGCTTAATGGGCCTGCAGAAGCGGGAACAGCAGCAGCGCTTGGAGCAGCAGGAACAGCAGCAGCGCTTGGAGCAGCAGGAACAGCAGCAGTGCTTGATGGGCCAGCAGCATCCGCAAGATCGTTATCAGCATTGGTGGTGGAGGGAGCAGCGCCACCTGGACGGAAGACGTGCCGCCCTCTAGCGCCGCCCAATGGGATGATGGTCTGCATTTTTTCATAATGCTCCCATCCCCTGTTGCGGAAAGGACGCATGAGGTTATTTGCCTGACAAAAGTCAGCGCTCAAATCAATATGACGAAGAGGGGACATACCTTGACATACGATGTCCATACAGCCGCAGCCGCAGTTCCTTCAATCCCAGCTCCAGTCTCATTGTCCCAGTGGACCCCTGTCTGGTTGCGGTACTTCTCGATAGCATGAAATATGTTTTTAAGCTAGATGAGACTCGTCAGCTTAGATCAGATGAGATCAAATAGGGCTTACTGATGTCCACTTGTTTCGAGTTGATTTCGCTGTCTTCAGTGGACCTGCGCGAGTGGATTGAAGCGCCTCATGATTGTTGATGAACTCTGCAGCAGAGCCAAGAACCTGCTGCTTGAAGTTGCCTGCCCCTTCAGCCTCTGAGCGATGATCATAGAGATAGTCTACAAGGGTAACAGTCTCGACATCATTCCACTGCGCTGGTGGGGCCTTGGAGTGAGGGGGAGCATTGACTTCAGGTTGGGCCATGAGAAGAGTAGTGTACTGTGCACAGATCGCAGTGATCGCGACCGCACCAGCAAAAAGCCTCTTACGCCGCTCTAGGGTTAGATGAGGGTATACATCCATTGATAATATGTACAGTAGGAGAGAAGCAAGGTTCGAGCTCCGACATCTCGGAACGATGCCGGTGAACATTTTCGCAAACATGCCAAAGCAAATATTGAAAAATATCGAAAATATCGAGTTGCCGAACTAGCTCAAATTCTCATGTACAAATCATGTTTACACAACTTCATATCGCATTCCAAACACTTTGAATCATCGTTAATGATCAACATATGAGTGTCTGCCTGCGTACAGGCTCTATAGTGCTGTATTCACCTCTCACCAAATTTACAGTGCTTGTCCTCTGCGTTCATACTACTAGTATGCATCTTGCCGTCAGTCCTATATTGTTGCATTACCTCTAATTCGTTCATCTATGTTGGTTTTCAGATGCAGTGTCAAATGTTGTCTCACTGTGTCAAGCTTCGACCTCACCCTGCCAAGTTTGATCCACTCTCTATACCCTACACCAACACGTCGAGCCCTAACCATGGCATGTCAGAAGCCTCGTTTAGGCTGCGTCAAGCACTACTCACACCACGACAAGTTCTCCCAAATATCTTCGCAGTCTCTGTACTAATATCAACATCCACACTCTATGCCGCGTCGAGACCTACTACAGTGCCGCGTCAACCATAGCACATACCGCGTCAGTGCCGCGTCAACAAGTTGTGCCGCGTCACAGGCGCGTCACGCCGCGTCAAACCTTGTCACTGCCGCGTCACCCGCGCGTCACGCCGCGTCAAACTTCATTCATGCCGCGTCACAAGTAGCACATGCCGCGTCAAACCTCACCTCCTCAACTGTCACACTGTCCGTATAACTTAGGTACATTTTACTTTACATCTGTCATAATAATTGATATTCTAACAGTGTTCCTTTTCATCCTGACAGAATTAGACGTCGTACACTGTAATTGTCCATAGGCAGTAATAAATTTATTTTACTAAGCATTCTTTCGTTGTCTCCTCTGGGCTCGAGAAACAACCGTTATTATCGCGCTTTTGTAAATCGTATCATGGCCTTTGTGAGTTCTTTAAAATACGGAGTAAACTTGTTATAACCATCTTTTAGCAATTAATCAAACATATATTCAACTTTTTCTATCCCAACGAGACAGAGAATCAAAATTATCCAGATCGGCCGGGTCCGCTGCTGAGTTTTGGGGACCTCATACCCTGCTATGACCGTTCAGGTGCGTCATCCGACATATTCTCCTTGTGAACTCAGATTTGACAAATAGAACTGCCTTTGGTGCATGCTTTCACTCTCGTGGTTGCTCACCGAAAGGCCAGTGATTTTGAAAAACGCATCGAAGCTCGAAACGAAGAATGGAACGATAGCATGCTGTTGAAGATGGCTTGGGCTGATCTCATGATAAGCTATCCTACCAATAGCTTCGTGGCTGATGTCGACCTCGAGTGTCTGACCGCACTAGAAGGAAGGATGTTCGAGGATTCCGAAGAAGCAGGACCTGCAGGCAACCAGCAGTGGGGTTTGGATGCTGGCCAACATCACAGGCGATGGAAATTGTATCTTGGAATTCCTGATGAATGGGTTTCTGCAAGAGATTATAGCGAGAGTGAACTTGAAGTGAGGAAGACATTACCTGCTCCATTCGATAGATATCTAACTTATGTGATTGACAGCGCGGCCCCTTATTCAGTGATAACTCTGATGCTACATCTTTGGAGTCTGCAGACGAGCTATCCGAAGCTGTAGTTCCTTGTCTGCCGGCCGAAGAATGTCCGCCCGTTAAACGTCGATGTGCTCCACAGGCTCGAAGGGTCCAGAGAGGGAGGAAAAGAAAATAGTCATTGGCTTATGTATACCTAGTTGTACATGGCTCTGAGGCAAATAAAATAACAAAAGAGTGGTCGTGAACTCATCCAACTTGATCTGGAAGTTGAATATAGAATATAGGAATGGCGCGTCAGTGGTCGCGTCAAGGATCGTTAGTGCCGCGTCAAGGCTCGTCAGTGCCGCGTCACATGCGCGTCACGCCGCGTCACGGCCGCGTCACGACCGCGTCCATCAGAGAACCTGTGAGAAGAAGATATCGTCATATATCGTTATATATCGTAATATATAGGAAAGGTTTTCGTCACATTGTAATATAAAGTGATATAAAGCAATATATGACCATGTAAAAGCACCATAATCAGCATAATCCCCAGCAAGAACTCACCGGTTTACTGATGCTCAGGCGCGGCAGGACCGCGTCAAAATAGCTACGCCCGTTTTAGAGCGAAACACACAACTGCCCCGCAACTCCCTGCCCTCCTTCCCTGATTGGTATGTCACATATTTTTAAATCCAACTACTCTACGTCACTTACAAGGGCTCGCTGGCACGATGACTAGCAGGCCTCACAAGCCACTAGTTCAGTCCGCTTGGTGACCACACAGCACTCGGCAGCCCAGTGATGCTACACTTCCAAGTTCCAACCAGCCGTAGCCCTGACATTCTAGTTCAACACCGTCAAACAAACCGCGCCTCTCCAAATTCTTTCCGATGGTCTGTAGCAACAACATCGGTATCCCTCGCGTCCTGATACACACTGTGACTCTTGTAGAAAACCGTCCGGGGTACGCTCTTAGCTCCGAGTCCACACGAGCTTCAAGGTACTGATGACTGTGGTGTTTGAGTCTTAAATGCGACGTTATGCTCCTCACTGTATCATTGAGAGCAATAGACGAGGATGACCAGCTTGCGAGGGCTTTTTAATGACGGGCCCTGTGAGCCCCGAAAGGCAAAGCGCGCCATTGACAATACGACAACTAGAGTGACTGAGTGACATGGCCAATTTCAATGTTGGCAGACATTGTGACCATTATCGATTAATGATTGACGGGCTCTGTCATGTGTCAACGATTCCCTACCATCATGATGGTGGACATTATGACGCTCGATCCCGAAGCTGTGCTGCCGCGGCGCCTTTGTTGACATTACACTTTAAAGAATCTGAGTTCATCGATTTAGAAATAGCTGTCATTTGGATCTCGTGCCTAATCAACATGTACATGTGGAAGAATATGGTATGGCACCCTTAAATAAGCGTATGTACAGAAGTGCGGGCCAACACACATCGTATAGAACCTGGTCAACGGCACCCTGTCATGAAGCAGCACCGCGACGATTGCAAATCGGTTACCCCTATATATATCGTCTGTAGTACGTGATGTATACAGGGTTACCTGACCCGTGCGCTAGACTGCTTAGTAATTTGAAATACGTTCAAACGTTAACGTTTGATCAGAAAGTCCACATGTTCGTTATGTGATGTTTACCCAATCTCCAGTGGTCTAACTAGTACTGGACTAGCACACACCTGTTCTGCCTTCAGCACAGGTCGCAAAAAAAGAGCACTTCGTGCTCTTTTTAAGCTCCCTGGCCTCAGCTTCATCCCAATAATTCAGAAGGCCCCTGATGAGCATTGTTCCTTTGTCACAGGAAGCCAAGGAGGGCTGTGCCCTCTTTTGACTTCCTGGCTTCAGGCTGCATCCTAATAAATTGTACATTTTGGATAATTTATAAATACATTTATGAGCAGCTTTTTAAAAAAAACTCAAAGTATAATCTATCACACCACATAAAAGTACATCTACAATATGTAAGGATGAAACATTTGATCCTGTGGAACCAATTCACATGACTTTCCTGTCTGTGCTGGGCCATCATACAGATTTGTTCACACACAGTCAGCTTTACACTGAACTATTGAGTGTGCAATGTCAAAGAGACATTCAGGCACTACTGTAGAGCTACGACACTAGCTTTGTCACAGGTCACAGCCCTTGATGAATCAAATCTATTTGGTGTGACCGTCACATGAATTTTGGTGGGACGAAGCTAATTTGTGACATTCGGAAAAAAACATAGGAAAAAACATAGGTTGTGCACTAATGGGACCAAAAATCGTTATACATCGAATTTGTGATGCGTCTATGCTTTCCACACCCATAAACAACCTCCGGAACACTGTTCGAGCCACCTTCCACATCTTCAGCAGCAATGTCACCCACATCATAGACTTCAGAGTGGTTTGCACACGAAAGTCCACCATCTGCATTGATATGGTAGTCAGAACAGACCTGTTCACCCTCAGAAGCCATATGGTCAAGAAGTGCATCCATTGGCACATCACTGGCATCAAGATCATGCTCACCGGCATCATCGAACAGGGATTCAACTCCAATAGCATTAGTACTAGCCTCGTCCTCTGACTCAGAATTTGTTGCCCATTTGACACCATCAGTCTTGTACTGAGCAGTAGCAATCCTCGCCCATCTAGCTGGATCATTCTTCTGAACATCACGTAAATATTGCAATGCCTCCCAACTTGTGAGACTTGCAAATGAGAGATTGAACTTCTCCCCAGCCTTACACATGAAGAATGCCTTTGAAATAGGATTTAGCTCTGTGCATCAAGATTCAACAATGCAAGTAAATGAGAAACAAACCTGCTTTACGAGCTCAGGCTTGTTTATAGCATGATACCCATTTACAACCCACTGCAATGACCGATCACGAAGGGTGCCAATTGTCGTGTCAAGTCGGATGAGTGATGCAGAACTGTCATGGGTGAGTCGAGCGAGAGACTCATTGACTATATCAGCATGCTTCATCTGTTTGACAGCGAGTTTGAACGGACGTTGAATACCAACATCACATGGCTGACCAACACCAGTGCAGCCCATGGGGACGAAGTGGTATTTGATCCAAGGGTAGGTCATATCCAACCACATGCAAAATTGAATTGATCTGTGCACACTCCACACATCGAGGTGCAAAACACACTCCTGGTCAGCTGGTGCATCAAGTAACACTTTCTGCTCTTCCCAGTATGGCACCAGAATGTCATTAACATACTCGCACATGAGGGGAAATGTTGACCAGTAGGTGTGCGTGCTTGAGTACGAGATTTTGAACTTGAGTTCCATTGCTTCCTTATATTGCAGAGTTGACTTTGAAGGAAGGGAGCGAGAAGTTTTCTCCTCATAGATCAATTGCAAGGGGAGGGTGTGACCTCTGGCCAATATTCCATTGACGATGGTAAAAGCTCATTTTTCTTCCTGCCCAATCACAGAGACTTGCTTTGAGCCAGTTGTTTCGAAAGTCGAGGTGTTTGATGGTTGATAGACAATATTTGTTTGGTCAATATTGACAGTGAACACAGCATCGAAGATTGCGCAGTTATGAATTGGGAGTGACAGATGGAGGAACTGGTTGAGGAGAATCTGATCAACATTGGGTGGTGTTTTTTGTGTGGCACGTGTTGCCCTGCGGAAGCTCCAACTGAGGTGTTCATAAAGAAACTCCTTCACCCAATTCTCAGTACAGCGGAAGCAAGAACCATCCTTGGCAACAGGCTCAAAAATTTCAGGAATGGAGCATTGCAGGCGTGCAAGGATGATACCATGGCAGCGGAGAGTGTCCAGTGCAACACCAACTTGACGGAGAGACTGAAGGTCATTCATGATCAATTTGACTACATTGGGATAAGAGGATAGAATGTGTTTCCGTGTGTTTTGGTACATGGGTAGGCTGCATCATTGAATGCGAGCAAGAGTTGCTGTGCTCCAAACAGCTTTGTCACCCGAGCAGTGACCTGCACCAAATTGGTTTGATGCATGAATGACTAATGCTTTCTCATGAGCCTAATTACCAAAGAACCATTATGAAACAATTTCTCTCTATTCTGAAGTGACAAGGCAGTTCAGACAATATTCCAATTCACTAGGACTAAGATAGGCTGAATATTTTTGTACATTTAATTTTGCGATAAATCTTGATTAGTCACCCTCAATGATGACTCAGAATAAATCCCATGCATGTCAGGCAACTATGAAAAACAATCCTCGCATGACTTACCCTATGGAAACTCCTTTAAAACCCTAAATACATGGCTCGCATCATTTCTACGGATACAATGTAACATCAGAACAAGGCACCAACTGACCAATAAATCTTGAATACGTCTTTTGCAAGATATAATCAACTTATTACATAATTTTTAGTCACATATGATATAACCCCGACAGTCAGGTGACCTAAGACCTAACACAAATTATGACAAAGCTATATCTTGAAGTGACTAAGGACTGATGACACAATCATGATACAAATGACTCATGTAACTAGTTACTGGTACTGACTGAATAAGCCCATTTCTCCTATAGAATGTGGGAAATAGTAGCACAGCCACCATATTTGTCTATATAAGACCCCAAATTTTGCTCATAATAAAAAAAATAAGGCCCCCACTTTTGAAAGATAAATTGAGCGTGAAGTGTGATAAGTGCCAAAACACAGTGGCAAGAGCTGTTAAAACAGCTAGCTGAGAGGTCATTGTAAGCAACAGCAAGCAATACTTTTAGCTCATTGTCAGCGAAACTGTGAAATATTTTGAGCTCACTGTGCTCAACAGTGAGCCAGATAGTTTTTTTGATTTTCTGCTGGTGAACCTCTCTTTCTTTTTTTTCTTCTGTTTTTTTTTTTCATTTGTCTCTTTTTCTCTTCAATTCATTCGCGTATTAGTGTTATTGTTCTGAATTTGTTCCAGGATCTTCATGTTGTCTTTACGTCCATCTAGGCAAAGGCTTAGTGGGAAGACTTCAGGAGTTGATAGTGATGCTTGACCTCACTCATCTGAGTAGCGATACTGAGCCAGGGTCTTCCTTGTCTGCTAGACTTTAGTTATTGAATAGGGGACTTGGTACTGAAAGCCAAGGACGTCCATTCCTGATTCTGTTTAATACTCATCGTGAGTTCCTTGGCAGCAGGTTCAATAGTGAGCTAAGAGTTCTACTGAACATTGATTAGTCCTGACCTTTAATTCTACCTGTTTGTGCTGAGGGGGTGATTGTTGTAACTTCGCATGACTTTCTGTAGAAAGTTTATTACAAAAAGCATTATTACAGAAGGAAGGGTTTCTCTTATCATTCTATTTTTTTTATCAGCATCATACTGTTGGGCTGATTTTCTCTTTTTTTTTCTTTGATCACTGCCATACTGTTGGAGTGATTGCATTTGTTGCTGACCTCACAGAAGTACTGTTGTCTGAATGTAGCTTGGAGAAGTGTAAACAGCCACCCACGAACAACCATGTTATCAGTCATTGGTATTTGTCTGAATCGCTGACCGTGGAGATATTTGTGTTTATAGGTGTTTATCTATAGATCATCTATCTAAGAAGACAGCGGTCAATCCACGTTCCAACTACCTGCAGAGTCAATGTCCGGAATCGTGTTTAGTCCCTCTGCTGAAGATCCCGCACAATCTCTATGGGAGACATGCCAATCCCTACTCGAACAGCAGCTTCAGCAATAGTAGCCCATAACAAGGGGTTTTGCCAGTTGACGCGAACCACAAGAGTTTCTTCATGCTTCCATTTGCGTCCTTCACATGCCCTCGCATCTCTTCAAATCTTGCGGTATGGGCAAGACACTTCTGCAAGGTCCATCATTGGCAAGGAAGGAGCAATGTCAGATGGGTCATTCGTAGTGGCCTTCTTCATAGCCTTTTCACGAGCGTGTTGGTTCTGTTTCCGTTCCCTATTTCCCTCACGTCGGTGGATATCTCGTTCTACTGCTTCAACACGAACCCTATGGGCATCCTGCTCACAATTCTCTAGCTCCCAAGAGAAAGAAACCCACACCGCTTGGAGATGTTCCTCACATGTTGTAGTTGGAAAGTACTTGAACAAACCAACAGATTTATCCTCTTCGCAAACCCTAAGATTCAAGGTAACACGTTCCGAGCTAGTAGATGTTGGTGGTGGAGGGGAGGGGCATGATGCTGGCAATTCTGGTGATGCTGGTACTGGGCTGGGATATGATGGTGGACACGATGAAAATTCGACACTAAAATCACTGGCATCATCTGCAAAAGAGCCATCTGAAGACTCAGAAAGCTGCTCAGACTGTTATGAAGAAATGAGTTATTTTGAGTCATAAAAACACAGTAAAAACAAACCTCAAAGTGGCTCTTTGCTAGCATCAAAAACACCTCCATGTAAAGTTGATACTTTGAGTCATTGGTAAACAGTGAGTGCCTGAAGACAGCGTGCTTGATGGTATTAAGAGCTGTGATTGCACACGAAAAGGAGTCTGTTTGCTCCCCGTGAGACAAGGATCCTTTGCCAAATGGTGCAAAGCCGTGATTTTTCAACCAGTGGCGCATAGCATCAACATATGAACTGGGCATGGACCATTCAAGCGAGTCACCATACAAGATCATCTGTGTACTAGCATCCATGCTAATGATAGCCCAATGAACATTGGCGACATTGATAGGGAAAATGACATGCTGTATGGTGCCATCGTGGAGCAAGTCTCCAAGGTAACACAGTCAAGTAAAGGCTCTGTCGAAATGATACTTTGACCACCGCATGTCACCTAGGAGCAATACATTTGCAAAATCGAGTGTCTCGACAACAGTACCATTGTGTTCATCCACATGATCATTGATAACGGCAACAAGAGCATCAAGTAAACGACCATTGACCATCGAGTCAGCAAGTAGAGGGAGAAGCTCAGATGTGCGAAGACTGGTGTGAGCATCAAACCCCTTCAATTCAACATCCCATGGCACATGCTCAAACATGCTGAGAACCTCGTCTATGACTACTGACTCAAAAGCACAGTTATTGTCATCTTCATCTTCAAGCCTCTGAAGGACCCAATCATGGGCCGATATCCAGGTGAGACGGGCCTCGAGGGTACGTGAGATCTCTCTCCAGTAGGAAAGAACCCAGAATGGTGAAGGTACAACAATTCAGATGGTGAGTCTGAACAATGTGTTGGGTCTTGCAGAACCTAGCTGCTATTCGACCCTAAAGGGTTTCTGGACCAGGCTCAAGGCTCAGAGTAGAGGAAATATCATAAAAACTTGCTGATCTCTCAGACTCATACTGGTAACTGGTGAAAAGATAACTTCATTATGTAAGCTACAAAAGTGCCAACATAAGGTAAGGTAAAAACAGTCTCTACAAGCCCAGCCAGAAATGAATCCCTACAACGGAAGATGAAATGTTGGGGAAAGTGG
Organism: Suillus fuscotomentosus; assembly: GCF_016647785.1. Classification (NCBI taxonomy): domain Eukaryota; kingdom Fungi; phylum Basidiomycota; class Agaricomycetes; order Boletales; family Suillaceae; genus Suillus; species Suillus fuscotomentosus. The sequence continues at coordinate 27,432 of NW_024539598.1, forward strand.
ATGGATGACTGAAGCATGACCATTGAACCAAGCCTGACTGAACTGATTGAGGAGCCAAGTGACGCAATGGAGCGGAGGAATTGACCATGTCATGAAATCATTGGGAAGGCTGAGGAGAGGAGGATTTGTTGAAAAAACGATGGTGTCTGAGCTAAGAGAGCAGTCCAGTAATACGCAAAGATCAATGTTGAGTAGCTGCGTGACAGACAGAGTCTGAGATGAGATGGTTGGCTGCATTGAAGTCAGGATGCTGAGTAACCGTTTGATCTCACATCGTGCAGAGGGTGGCAGTTTGCTCTGGTCAAAAACATGACCATGCGAGAACGACTCTGAAACAGTGAATGTATCAGTTTGTGACAGCATGACAGGCACTTGAAAATGGATCATAGACTCACCTGGCAGGCTTTAAGACCACGGAGTCTCCAAGTCCACTCATTACAATTTAGTGCTATGCGAGGCAAATCCTGAAGCAAGTTGCTGCAATCACAAAGCAGCATGTCAGAATGACAGGCACTTGAAAATGGATCATAGACTCACCTGGCAGGCTTTAAGGCCACAGAGTCTCCAATTCCACTTGTTACCATCATTAGCACTATGCGAGGCGAATCTTGAAGCAAGTTGTCACAATCACGAAGCAGCAGCATGTCATATGGTTGCAAGCAGCAAAGCATCTGTGGGCGAATCTATTTGGGTGTGGTCACAGGTCACATGGACATTCGACACCTGACCTTCCCAATAAGTCAGCCTTACTATGCTGAGCTATCACGTGTATGGTTGAGTATTATTTGGCTAAGTTATGACAATCCTCAACACCGGCATTAAATCATGTACTAAATAATCTTATACTTCAGGTATTCTACTACAGTAGTAGGTGGCTCGGCAACGTGCGCCCTACGCGCTTTCGGCAAAGGTGCACCATTTCCCGTAGTGGGGTTCCCACACCCCTTGCCCTTGCTCACCATTGTTGTCAGTGCACTCTCTTGTCCTCCTCACCGTCCCGGGGCCACCAATCTCGGCCTTCTGGATGCCATCATCAGCTTCTTCATGCACTTCTGCCATCCTGCACTGCTGCCATCCTCTCTTGTCCTCCTCACTGTCCCGGGGCCACCAATCTCGGCCTTCTGGATGCCATCATTGGCTTCTTCTTGCACTTCTGCCATCCTGCACTGCTGCCATCCTCTCTCGTCCTCCTCACCATCCTGGGGCCACCAATCTCAGCCTTCTGGATGCCATCATCAGCTTCTTCTTGCACTGCTGCCATCGCCATCCTGCACTCCTCGGCCTCTCACATCTCCTCAGCCATCTCCTTCCATTTATCCCCTGTGGTATCTCTCATACATATCTGGGTATCTCTTACCTCCGCCTCTTTCTTCTCAGCCTCTCTGGCATCCCTCGTACCTCCGCCTGTCCTCTGCTTCCCCCAATGTTGCCAATGGTGCTCTCTCGACCCATTATTCTCCTGTCGAGCAAGACTCCCAACCTGCCGAGTAATACTCCCAGCCTGCCGAGCAAGACTCCTGAGGATCTCTCAGACTTTGTTCATTCTCATTGGTTGCCCTTCTCGTACAATGAGTCAACATACAATTAATGTTTTTCTCTTTCCTGATATGAATTTAATTTAATTCCTTGTCCCTCAATTTGATTGGCCAACAGAGAGAACATTTGACAAGCAAGGTAACTAAAGTCTATTTGAAGTTTATGAAGTCCACACATTTGACAAGTAAGGTAACTAACATCTATTCAAAATTCACGAAGTCTAGCATACCTGAGATACCTGAGATACCATCAAAATTAAATTCGGACCTCATGTCAACAGATGTACCAGTGCCGCGACCTGCAGGCAAGAAGTCCATGCCAAACATATCACCATTGAAGAATGATCCAAGACCGGCTGTTGACGTGAGCTCGGGGATGACCAGACTTGGGACAGTGGGAGGAGTGGATGATGTGAGCTTGGGGACGACCAGACTTGGGACAGCGGGAGGAGTGGATGATGTGAGCTCGGGGATGACCAGATTTGGGACAGTGGGAGGAGTGGATGACGCGAGTTTGGGGATGACCAGACTTGGGACAGTGGGAGGAGTGGATGACATGAGCTCAGGGACGACCAGACTTGGGACAGCGGGAGGAGTGGATGATGCGAGCTCAGGGATGACCAGACTTGGGACAGTGGGAGGAGTGGATGATGCGAGTTTGGGGATGACCAGACTTGGGACAGCGGGAGGAGTGGGCTCAGGCATTGTTGATATGCTGCCAGCAGGTGTATGCTCATGGGAAGCTGTATTGTTAGGGATGTCTGACTCATCATCGCTTATGACAGTTTGAGCGCTCTTATATGTCTTCCTGCGGTGACTGGAATGGTCTGAAGGCTGCTCGCGCTTCTTTTCTTTATCAGAGCAAGTCTGGCAGCGTTTTTTGATGACCTCGCCACTGCTGACCTTCTCACAACGTTCTTGACGAAGTTTCTCGTACTCATCTTCGTCCAGATGCTTCCAATGGATTTCTCCAGTCTCCCATTTGTCCAAAAGCATCTCCAAATCAGGTAGGGCACTGGATACCGTGCTAAGGTTGACAAAAGGAACATTTTCAGGCCAACCTTCGATGACAACAAGGTAGCGCTGGACAATATTTCACCAGTAGTGTGCCCAGTGCATCTGTGCTTTCGGATCTTGTGTGATTGCCTCTAGAAATATTGTCATAGTCAGTAACATAAAAAAAACAGTTCAAATGCAGAGCACTTACAAAGTGTCTTATTGATTTCCTGGTGGATTGCGCTCCGAATATCTGACGTGCATTTTTGGTGGTTCCTCACAGCGCCTAATAGATGCAGTCAGCGGAGAGTAAGTCTTTGAAAAAATGATCCCTACCTTTCATCCCCTGGACAGCAAACCCCTCCATTTTACTCACAAGGTCCTGGTTGTCGATATTCATCACAGAGCCCATGAACTCATTGACGCCTTCAGTTGCAAAAGCAATACCACGGAGGGGGAGATCTGTAGAGCCATGCGTGGTGTAGAGGATACTCTCAGCGCCTGTACGTGTCCATAAGTTCTTGAGCTAGTAGATGTGTCAATAAGTAGCATCAGAACAGATATATAATGACTCACCTCATTCTCGACAGCCTTGAGTGTCTGTGTTACATCATTGACTTTTGATTTTGTTGAGATACGGATGCCGGTAGTCTTCGTCTCCTTGTGTTCGCAGTACTCCTGCAAAAGCTGTGCCTTCTCGTCATCTGTGAGGTTGCGATATTCAGCGTGGTTCTCATCCCCAACAAGATCTTGCAATACAGCCTTGCCTGCGGTCCCTTGGTGCATTATCAGTTTGTGCATGCTAAGGACAAAGATGTTGTTACTTACCATTTCCCTTGTCTTCATGGTGCTTCTTCCAGCAGAATGTGTTCCATGCGCTCAACTTAGAGTGTTGGTAGCATAACATCCCACGGCCCATGCATAAGTCATTCTGGACACGACGGAAACTCTTATGGTGTGAGGACACAATGGTCTTCATAGTCTCGTCGAGCTCATCCCAAGCATTGTGAAGAGCTACCCTAAACTGATGGGATTTATTGCGACGTTGGGCAGTTATGGCTGCACGAGCCTCCTTGCTGAGGGTCACCTTTGGATGGCGAGGGGGTTGGGCTTGAACCCATCTGCAACTGTTTGTTGCCACAAAGCTGTGCGAAACCATCGGTGCCACAAAATTCACGCTGTCAATGAACAGATTTTATAAGTCAACAGCGGACACAATTTACGATACCAAAATGACAAATGGAAGCAAAAAAACAGCAGGTGATCTATGAGAAGAACAAATAAAATAGATAAATTGCGCACAAGAAACTTAGGCTGCCAACCATCCTGAAAATGTGTGTAAGTAACGAGAGAGGCGGCTGTGAATGACCACATAATCAGCAAACTAAAATGTGATGGAGGGGACTAACTAAACCTGTTGATGCACTCCCTGGAGGTCCACAAGGAGGGCTCTAGCTAAATTTGAAGCCTGTTCATACATTAGATCCCATTTCGGGGATCGAAGCACCGCTTCCCAATGGCTGCTGCAAACAGATCCGACGAGTGCATGAAGCCTAAGAAGTATTGTATCGTCCATTTTGAAACGATCAAGCATGGCATCTGTATGTGGGCCGAGGCTAATTAGTGGTGATGTAAAGGATGCTGCTGCTTGCATCTCTTGTATCTCGGGCCTGGGAACTGTCAAACCCTTAGTGAAAAATGTGTTAGCAGGTCGACATTATCGGATCTTGTTAGGTGGCATGTTGGAGTCCAAAAGCGCCATAAGATAGGCGTCACTCTTATCCAGCACCGCTTACATCAGCAAATTGAGAGCCTCGCCATTGCTCAAATTATGGGCACATATATTTATTTCTGATGTTATTGGATCCTAGGAAATATTTAACAGCAGTATAGTTTGAACTGCCAGGAAGCAGAAATAAAAAATATTCAAAACTGAATGAGATTTTCATTGTCCAATTTTTTTTGTTCTATTAAGTCAGAAAGTGGTTCACAAGGCCATGAGATGCCAGGGAATAATTTTGAAGTTCTCGACTCACCAACATTTGGCCGCTTATATAATACATCACGTGATGTGTGCCTGGGCAGGACGAGGAGGAGAAGGCAGCAAAAATCAGTGATATTACCCACAAAAAGCATCTCACAATGGGTGCAACATCTAAAGCTAATAAGGCTCGTCTCAGGAATATTCAGTCTGCACTTTCCAGGTCCCACAAAACCACAATTGAAGATGTCTCTGACTCTGAGGAGGAGTCGGACTCGAGCTGCAGTGATTCTGAGGATGATATAGGGTTCCGCACACTTCATTTCTGCGTATGCGTAAGGTCTTACTGGTGGCGAGGCAGCTTGGGCTAACCATCAGTACCATGGACATCTCACTCTACCTCCCTCCATGATTCTCGAGGTTAAGGAGACACTTAGAAAGGCTTAATGCACTAGAATATAGTGTTACTGCATGTAGCATGTACTAATCACTCATCACTCGTCACTAATCCTTCTTGCAGCAGTCTCAACTTTTGAAAATTTTCAAGTCGAAGGTTTGGCCGCATTTAGGGTTAGGGTTATGATTATGTAAGATGTGTTGGAAAAGAGTGACGCCTATCTTAGCTGTACCCTCCCAAACAGCAGAAGAGGACACTGTGTTGGACTGGGCATTGGCTTGAAGATCATGCTGAAACAGCTGAGGAAGATGCGCTGAACAATGAATGCGGGAACCTGTAGCAGCCATAGGTGCTGGCAAGTGTGGGACTGCAGATGAATTGACCTGACTCTCTGGGTCTTGTAGGAACAAAAATGCAAATCAATTTCAGATCGTCATGAGAGAAAAGGAAGGTGCTGACTTGCAGTGGTGAGGAGGGACAACGCCCTCAATGCGGCAGCGCTCTGTGAAGCATTGCAAATGTGGGATTGCAAACTCTTCCCCAAAAGCCTGCACCAAGATGGATATATCTCCTCCAATGTGGTTGGGAGATTCGCATAATTCACATGGTGTGATATAGAGATCGAGGGAGAGATGCTCTGGTGAAAGAGTTGGTGTAGCTTGAGAGCCAGGACAACGAATGACAAGAGAGATCCCGCCATCAAGACGGTCTTGCATTGTGACCTATTGTTCCCCATGCCATTAGCATCCTCCAGGTAGATAGGACTAGTTGTACTCACTGCATCAAAGAGGTCCTGCAATGCTGCCTCAACAAATTCCTCGTGTGTCATAGACTTCTCATCCAAAATCATGTATGAGTTGAAAGCAACGTATGAAGGATGAAGGCCAGCAGGTTTCCTGGTGTGAAAATGAGTGCTGTCAAGGTGGGCATCATGTCTGAGCAGTGCGCATGCAGCCGCCTGGTGTTCTGTCTTGGTAAATTCCTGAGCAAACATGTTTGAGTGTAAGGCAGCAATGCTGGCCAGCGAAAACCGAGGTTGGTTTGTGCTGGGCACATCATTTATGATGGCAGGTGGCATCTGAGATATAGACTGCAGCGTACCACGGAGTTGCAAAGGTACTGATTTGACTTTCGAAGGTGAGAATACTATGTTCGAGTCCATAGTAGATGTTGGATTGTACCAAGGAGTACTGAAAGCGATTAGTGAACGTGTCCGATTAAGTAGCATGGCGCTTACCAGATAATACAAGCCCACCACATTTTGAACAGCTGTGCAAGGATAGACAGTAATAAAGATCATTCGCATCCAGTGTAATTGCTGTACTAGTAGTCCTTACTGTTGGCAGTCCAACCAGTGAAATCAATTGGAAAATCTACACACGTGCACTTCCAAATGATCTACTGTTACAAACTCAGTACTCAAGTACTAATTGAGATCGACAGACACCCAGTGGCACAACCAACCAACCACAACCCAATTTATCAGATCTACCACCTATTTACTATGACCCAGCCAACCACAACCCAATTTATCAGATCTACCACCTATCTACGACCCAGCCAACCACAACCCAATTTATCAGATCTACCACCCATCTACGACCCGGCCAACCACAACCCAATTTATCAGATCTACCACCCATCTACGACCCGGCCAACCACAACCCAATTTATCAGATCTACCACCCATCTACGACCCGGCCAACCACAACCCAATTTATCAGATCTACCACCCATCTACGACCCGGCCAACCACAACCCAATTTATCAGATCTACCACCCATCTACGACCCGGCCAACCACAACCCAATTTATCAGATCTACCACCCATCTACGACCCGGCCAACCACAACCCAATTTATCAGATCTACCACCCATCTACGACCCGGCCAACCACAACCCAATTTATCAGATCTACCACCCATCTACGACCCGGCCAACCACAACCCAATTTATCAGATCTACCACCCATCTACGACCCGGCCAACCACAACCCAATTTATCAGATCTACCACCTATCTACTATGACCCGGCCAACCACAACCCAATTTATCAAATCTACCACCTATCTACGACCCAGCCAACCACAACCCAATTTATCAGATCTACCACCTAATTTCATTGTCTGCCTGCCTGCTCACCTCTGATCTCCTGAGACGACCAACCACAACCCAGTTCATCAGATCTACTACCTAATTTCATTATGTCTCTGCCTGCCTGTTCACTCTGATTTTCATTCTCACTGGACCACCTTGTAGATTAATTTGATAAAACATATGATTATTCACAACATGAGGATAAGCGCTGTAAATAAATACTAGTCTCCGACTGAGAGCAGATAGCTAGCGAAATCATCCGTCATCTGCGCTTGATCCTCCTCGAGAACATCGCCATTTGATTCAAAAGAGATAATATCAGTTAAGTCAAGTCTCTCAGCACGCTCTCCATCGATACCAGTTGCAGAAATGCCTGAAAATCATCAATTAGTGAAGTAGAAGAACAAACAAAGTCCACACGGACCAGCGTTTGGCAATGAAACTGTTGCCTCTGGGTGACCATTTGGCGACACTGACAGGTTTGCAACTCAGACACCAATACCACATCTGCCTGAAAATGCAGGCTGTGACTCTATTCGACTTAGTCGGTAAAGATGGACAGCATTGACAGTGGCACGTGCCTGCCACCTCCTTCTCAACTCCATGGCAAGCAGGGAATTTGTGATGAGGAGTTGGTCTATCGTTGCAATGGTCTTGGTTTCTTCATCATGTATTGCCGTGCGCAGACGACAAATTTCTATATTCAGACACTGTATTTCTTCACGAGCACATTGGAGCTTGAAGTATTTGACTGTAGCTTCCCAATGAGCGGGTGTGGTCCACTCAACGTCTCGAATGTCAGTACGTGAGTGACGCAATAAGTCAAATTCGCCAAGGAAGCTATATTCAACGATATCCTTCCACATTAGTTTTGGCCTAGGTGGGACCAGAGCGGCAGCCTGAGTGTTGTAATGATTGATAGTGTTCCGAATAGCATCTGAACATCATTGAAGGGCTTTGGTAATATGTTGATGTAGCTTATAACCTAAACAAGCTACAATTCAATCCCAAAACAAAATGAAGACAACTCGCTTACCTGTTCCTGATAACGAAAGTTTGGACAGTTCAAACAGGCGCTCAAGTTCATCAAGCACTGAACAATATCTGAGAAGCAAAGCTTCTTCTCGAAAGCAATTATAATGTTCACCTCTGATTTCCCAGTGTTTGTCGATGCCAAGTTGAACCTCTAAATATCCAGCTAGCTGTTCTGTGTTCTGAAGTTTTGAATATGCTGTATCGACACGAACCCGAGCTTGATTGAGAGCAAGGTGCATATGACTCAGGCTGCCGACATGAATTTCAACTAGTGAGCAATTAGCAGCTTCTCGGGCTTGATTCCATTCCAACCTCGGTCAAACTTAATAAATAAATTAACTAGTGTGAAACATTGGAACTCACTGGCGCTCAGCAAGCTTGTCAAGTACATTGACATATCGGATGCTGACAAGATCCTTGACTGGTGCTTGTTTCAACCCATCAAGATATTCACGTTCTTGCGCATGAAACCGAATAAAGTCAGCATCAGTAAGATTGAGGGTTTCCCAGATGACCGAAAGTTCTGCTGTGAGGGTTTGTATATCTGCAAGCGCCTCCCGATAATGATTCCATATAAAAACACCTGGACAAGGGTGTCATGTTTGGTCATCGAGTAGATATTTATAAAAACGTACTTAACGCTGTATACTTATCCTCATCCCAAAATGTAAAGTGTTGCTCGATTGATTGATGTTGGTGAAAAGTTGTAGCATGCCGCGTGCTTCATGCAAGCTCATTTGATGAAGAAAAAATGTGTTTGCATCCTTCACCCTCCGTGTGTCCAGTGCCTTCGATATACATAGGATGCCAATCAATCTGGCACCTTCAATTATGTGCATGGCCGTGAAACGCTCCTACCATGATCCGCAAATTGAGGGTGGAAGCACGTGGTCCCAAAGTACTGTTCCCTAGCATCTTAGCAAATGCACAACCAATATTGTACGCACAACCTCCATTTTTGCCATATACTGTTAGCAGTTGATCGACAACCGCCAATGGATATTCTGCACTAACAATGATTAGCAGATACAAATTGAATGGAAGATAAAATAGCTTACAGTTCGCCACTCTTAACCATGTCGCAAGCAAGAAGGATGAACCAGTGTCGACATGCAGCAATAAATATCCCTGACTCATCAAACACTGAAAACATCCTTTTGCGTTGTTCTGGACCAGCATTTCGCCACTGGTTGACACAAGTAAAGGAGGATGACGGCACTGTTTCGGTTTGCTTGATGTCTTGCCCGTTTTCAGTATCCGCAGTCGGGTGCTAGTCAGGTTGAGTTGCAGCATCATATAGAGTGGCAGTGAGAAGACTTACAGTGTGTCCTCGCACTTCATCCTTGAACTTATCAACTCTCAAGCGATCAAGCCAGTAGTCAGAGCGAAATGTGCATGAGTCATTTCGGGCAGTTGATGACATCCATCGTTTGAGGCTATTGTTGCTGTCCATAGTCACCAGCCACTCCAGAGACATGTTTTCTTCATCTTCTAGCTTGTAGAAGCAACACGGGCAGGAATTCAGGAGACGCCAGTTGAGCGAGTCGCAGTTAAGCGCTTGGTTGATGAGGACATCAATGTGATGCAGGATTTTGAGATAAATATTGTAAGTGTCCGAAAATTGCGCATTTAAGTACGATCAATACGGAATCTAAAAGAGTTCGAAATGAGTAAACGATTATGACAGACTCAAGAGCTTACATCATGGAGATGACACAACACCTTGCATTGTGCCTGAATGCTGAATCGGGGACAAGTTCAGTGAACCTGCCGATATGCTGTGAGTGTGCAGATGGAGGTGGCGACAGTAGGAAATAATGGGGAGCAGCCTAAGTAACCATGATGAATGAGCATTTTGTTCGGATACCGGTGAGATGGACGAGGCTGCAAAGATGCGTGCTTCCGACCTGGACAATGTTAACAATAGAGCCATACAATGTGACCCGAACTTACTAAAAATATCAACTAGTTCAATATTTTTGAGAGATAGTGAGGAGGACGAGAGAGTGCACTGACAACAATGGTGAGCAAGGGCAAGGGGTGTGGGAACCCCACTACAGGAAATGGTGCACCTTTGCCGAAAGCGCGTAGGGCGCACGTTGCCGAGCCACCTACTACTGTAGTAGAATACCTGAAGTATAAGATTATTTAGTACATGATTTAATGCCGGTGTTGAGGATTGTCGTAACTTAGCCACATAATACTCAACTATACACGTGATAGCTCAGCATAGTAAGGCTGACTTATTGGGAAGGTCAGGTGACATTCGAACCAGTGACACTGAGTGTGACATAATCACACGCTGCACGTGACGAAGCTAGTGTCGTAGCTCTACAGTAGGTCCGTGCCAGGTACAAGTTCGGATCCAGAATCTGGCTTTATTATGAGAGACCCCTATTTTTGAACGTACTTTGGAGAAGCTGGACAGATCAATTGGAAAGGTGATTAATATCATCGACGAAAGGATGATATTGCGGATATGCGGACAGGGGGAGGCAGAGGCCTCCAGACTTCAAGGACCAGAAGTACGGAGGTGGATTGTTTATCGAATCGACTAAAATGATGGTACTACAGCAGTGTATGCATTATCACAAATATAAGACTTTGAGGGATAGCCAGTAGCAAAATGTGTCAACGATGTTAAATGTAATACAGGTAGTTGGATTCCATATCCATGAGATGACAAGTATCAGAAAGGCGGATGAGAGTCTTAATGAAGCACAACGCAGGATACATTAGTCAATGCAAACAGTCCTGGCAGAAGCAACTGGTCGCTTCCCAGTGCAAAAAATGCCAAAATATTGGGCATTTGTTCGAGTGAACACCCTTCGAGAGCGAGAAGGTTCCTCGTTGTCGCCCGATTGAATGTTAGCCGCTGGATATTCCTTAGGCACTAAAGGTCTTGCCCAGTTGTCACCTGGGTCACCTGCTGGGTATTGCTTAGGCACTAGGTGTTTTCGTGCGTGTGACTCCCTCGTAGGTTGCTGCTTTATAAATTCCCCAAGCCGGTTGATTCTCGCTCTTTTTTTCGCGATAGAATCTGGTGCTAATAATCGTTTGTCAATCTAGGGTTCGTATTGCAGCAGGTTCACATACGTGGCATAGCCTCCGCCACGTTTGGTTTTGTTACTGATAAAATAGCAGCAGCAGGCGGGCAGGTCATTTTTCCTGCGGCTGGTGCGTTCGGAGCAACGAGTAATTCCTTGATGCCCAGTTGGGTACGGGCAGTGTCAACTCCCCCGTAACGTATGGCGAGATGAGTATATAGCGGAAGCAAGAGCCGGTTTACTCTATCTGTACGGATCGTGAGAAGAAAATACAGCAAATCAGCGGTAAATGTTCACCGTCCAGTTCCAAAGGAAAGGCATATTTACGGTGTCTGATTAAAATCAGCATTTTGAAGTACGCTGATTTCAACGGCAGCAAAGTCTGTGAACAAGTAATGAACAGGTACAATTTCACTCCCATACGTGTAAGAGTGCTGCGTGCGACCTTAATTACCGAGAGCATTATTAAAAGGGCTTGCGACAATTTAAATTATATTCACCTCAGTCAGGGCGATAATCTTCACAGAGAAATCATTAGTTGACTGTAAAATGGAATTAACTAGAAAGACAAGACTTTTCGACCGTAGCGCTGAAATTCTGAATCTTGCGAGTGGCTGAACTTCAGGAGGTCGTTGATGCCATCTTGAACACGTTTTTGAGAACAAAGACGTTCAGTGAGTTCCAGAGTGACTCGTCGACGATGAAGTGTAGGGGGGATGACATTGTTCATGACTAGTAGAAAGTGGGTGTGAGTGGAGGGAGGTGGAAAGATATGGAAAGAAGAGAGATACTGGCAACACAGAACATGTAGTAATATTAATGTGGCACAGCTTGAGTGATCTCTTGGTCCACGAATATGATTACATAGAAAGCCTTGCCAGCCAGTGCAGGCAATGTAGTCATCAAAAGAATGAATATAGATATCATCACAAGCCCTTCCAAAGTCACCTGTGGATTTCCATCGTTCCTAGAATGTGCCACAGCCATGTCTGGTGGCATACTTTGCGCTGCACCATTCACAAATGACTACACCCTAGTCACGGTGACCCACTGTGGAACTTTGGTGGAAAAATACAAACCTGTCATATTTACGTACAACATCATCAAATAACACGTCCACAAACCACAACCTTGCCAACATCTCAAATACAGCGGCTTTCATTACTACAGCGTGTTACTCGGCTGTACCAACCACCGCGCGTCAATCAAGGCGACACTCAATGGAATCATCTACGAACAGAACAGAACAGGAGATACAGAAACAACTAGAAATTCGGAGAGAGATCGAGCGCTTGCAAGCTCAGCTTACACCCTTTCCCGACTCCGCCAACGATGTAATCGGATCTCCCAAGAGGAAACAGTCATCTGAAGCTTTGCTCGCACCCGCTACGCCATCTCCTAGTAAGTAAGCGTGCGTGCTCTCGGGGTTTTATCAAATGAACGCTGATGGCAGAGAAGAAGAGGAGGGTCGATCATGCAGGACATACACACCATTCATTACTTGGCAGAACGAGTGCCACCTCAGGGTCCCTCTCAGCATCTGGAGCTCGGAGCGTGAATTCTCGGCCTTCGGGTAAAGGTCCGATTGCTGCAGTGCAATATCAGAAACCTGCTCCCTCGAATCTCCTGAGCAAGCTTTCTAAATTATCAGGCGGCACAGCAAAGCAAGAACAAGCAAATTCAGCTCAAAGGTCTCACAGCTTATTGGCTCGGCCCGAACCTGAGCTTTCCATTGCTTCAAATCCCAAAATGATTGCAGTGCCACCTAGTGCCTCCCAGCCTGTTTGGGACATTGTGCCGAACAGAGATGACCGACTGGCTATCATCGAGCAGCTTAAAGTCGGCCCCATGGATCACAAGCCGCCGCTTGACGATCCCCATTTTGAGCGACTTGAGCCAAATTCTGGCATCAGACTTTCGTACGTGTTGTCATCGCAATTGAAATCGATTAGATCATTGGACTCAAGAATCGTATGCAGGTCTCGTTCATTATCGCACGATGATTTGCAGGAGTATCTCCGAGGTCGATATTACCTCTCACCGTCTACATTTTACTCTTGCATACGACTGTTACCCAACCAGTCAGGCTACGATGTGCCCGTCGAAGGTGACTGGATCACTATCGCTGTAGTTGCAGAGCGGGGCCCTATAAAGACTACGCGTGCCCCCGTAGACATCGCTCCTGGCGACGATGGACGTGCAACCGACGATGAAGGAGGCTCCAGTAACACTAACGATCGTAAAGCTGGCGACAATTCTCGTACCCAGGACCCGCAGAAACAGAAGTCCTCGAGAACTCATGGCAAAAAATTTGTCAATATGAAATTAATTGACTTCGGGGCGCGTTCACGACCGTCGTCATCGGGCGCAGTGACCATTCGAGGAGACGCATTTCTGACCCTCTTGCTATTCGAAGCTGATAGTTTTGACCGTGTCACGAGCGACGATGGCAAAGTCAAGAAGCTCTACAAAGGTGGCAGCAAAGGCGCTTTCGAATCGATGTCAAAGCTTAAAGAAGGGGACGTCATCGCTCTTCTCAATCCAAAGGTCCTCAAGCCCTTCCAGGTGAGCTTGCACGAGTAGCATTACCCATGATAGTGAATAACTTGCTCAGCGAAACAACAAAAACGGCAAACCGCACCCAACCGACAACATACTCGCTGTCACACCCGAGTCCGCCGAATCCATTGCTGCCATCGGACGTGCACAAGACTTGGGCATGTGCAAGGTGCTCAAACGCGACGGAAAAATATGCGGAAGCTGGACCGACAAGCGAGTGAGCGACGTATGCGACTGGCACTTGACGAACGCTGTGCAACGGCAAAGAGCCGGGCGAGCTGAGTTCTCTGCAGGGTAGGTAATGTGAATGGTTCTATACCTTTGCTCCGACTCACAACCCCGTTCCTCAGGACCTCTGGAATGACAACTTCGTCATCAAAGAAACGCAAAGCAGATTATGATCCGCAACGCCAGTGGGGACTGAAGCCTTCTGAAGCATCTGGCTCGCGTGGAGACAATACCACGTACGTTGTCTCAGGGCACGTCGTGAGCGGATCGAATCGGGATGTCTCGTCAATGTTTGTCGCTGAGAACATGGGGCGCGAAGGCCAGGCGCGCGCGAAGCGAAAGCTGATGCAGGATGCTGATCGCGAGCTAAAAGGCCTACTCGAGAGGGACCAGGAAGGCATGCGTGCTGTTGCCAAGGCCAGGGAGATAGGCGCGATGAGGGCGAAGCGAACCTCTGATAGTGCTAAGGATAAGAAGTCCTCAAAGCAGAAGCAAGCCGCGAGAGATTTAGATGGTATTTCAGAATCTGATTATGCGGAGACATCGAATGCACCTCAGACGAAGCTGGCCTATTCGGCAGATATCATTAAGAAGCTTGGATTCGATCCTGCAGCGAAAACAGGGCAAAAGCGGGCAGTGCAGTCTTCTGTGCAAGATAAAGTGCGTTGGTTAACAATATCTACTTGTTCTCTCTAACAGAGCCTTGGTGCTTGTTTCATAGATTGCAGCTCTCGCAGCTGTCCGTGAGTCCCGGAAGGAAATTAATCTTGGTCCGCGACCAGGCCCTAGAATTCGTTCTGGGGTGACTGTTCCTGCGTTCATGCTAGAACATGAACTGGACAATGATGATTGTGGTGAGGAAGGAGATGACAATGTCAGTACTGGAGATGGACATGAATGTGACGAGTTGATAGATCTCGATGACTGATTCAGAGGTCACAACGGACAGGTAGTACTCAGAGATACAGACAGCCCTAGTTTTCACTTGCATCTCTTCACGTTGGCAATGCAACTTGATGTGGTGCCAAAGGAGCGTGTCGTGCAAGAAGATTCTGCTGCTTGTACTCATACGTTCTATGTGTACTTTCAAATACTAATGACCACAGATCTCGATTCTCCAAGTTGCATTCAAGCTCCTTGCAAGGTGCCATGCTACAGGCTCGGACCAGCTGGGGTCATCATCTATGTACGTGAAAATGTATTATAAGGGTTATCGACTATACTGACACTCAGGGCAGCGTTCGACGCTCGTGCATTCTTATTTTAATGTGCAGCGAGAAGCATCAGATACGTACCAGTGTTGCAACGTTCCTCCCGTGGAGCATCAGGCCTCTCAAATCTCAACTCCCCCGGCGCGATAGATTTCAGCGGCGAGCACAAATTTGCTTCTCCCGTCTCATACTAATCCTGCCTCTAAAAATTTATTCAGTCCCTGAACATGCATGGAATAATTTATGTGATTGGGACACAGAGGCACTTTCGATTCTGGAAAGCGCCAGTCGTACTAAAGATGCACAGAGATGCACACGTATTACTGCGATACGCACAAAAGCTGCCGCTATTATTTCTACCATCACGCACCAGCTCGCACTAGCTTTCCCGGTGCGCATTCGAGGCAATATCGAGGAAGCAGTCGAGGAAGACAAGATGCTCCTGTCGCCTAGAAATTGTCGCAGCGATCTGTCTGTGTATGCTGCCATGGCCATCAATTATATCTGCCGCTCGTCATCATCCGAAGCAACGACTATATTTGTTCTTTCATGAGCAGCCAACTGTGGCATGTCAATGTTAATATCGATCAGCTTTTTCGACAGATTTCGCAACTTCGGCTTCGGAGGATCCAATTACCACTGCCGGATGTTGGCGTCTATCCAATTCATCTCACAGACCCGTTTCCATGCAAAACTGGAACATCTCTCTCATGTGGATCAAGAAAGCTTGGCTGCGATGCTTGGAGCATTTTCACCTGTTATCTTGAATTCATCTGATGGGGAAATGTTGAGATCTATGATCACGCTTGGCTCTGCAACTCTGTGACAGACCCTTTACGCTCGAAGGAATAAGTTATAACGCACGACACGAGCACCTTGCATGTTGCTGCCTTGGTTTCTTTGTACAAGAACCATCGAAGCCCAGCGGTAGATGGTTCGTTCCGCTGCCCGATTTATCGATTTCTGCGCTGGGTTCTTTGGCCTAACACGGCAACAAAATTTGAAATATATTTCCTCTGTTTACGGAGACAACACTGCGACATTGGGCGTTGTACTCGACAGTGGCCATACTTCGCTTACTCTCTCATCATCTGGTTATAGCAAGAGACTCATTTATCCTTGGTATTTTTATCATGTTGGGTGAGGGTTCTATGCCAATAGTCAATGAATTAGACATGGCTTGGGTCTGTCGGACAACATTGTGGTTGGCATAAATTTCTCAGAGAAGGTACTGTACCCTTCAATACATGTCACTGAATTTGCTACTTACTACACATTCTTAGGAAGGTCACGGGAAAGATGGGTAACTGATCGTCAACAAGAACTAAAAGAACATGAGAGCCAGTACACATGACAATTACGCAAAGGACCTCTAGTCCAATTTCTTGTCCGAAACAGCCCCAGTCGCCTCATTGTGCTTACCCACAAGCCGATCAACTTCAGCAGCCTGTTGTGCGGCCTGCTTTTTGAGGTTTGCTGAGGGATGCATGTTGAGTTTAGGAACGAAACGTCGATAAAAAGCGATAAACGCACCAAAGTCACGGTCCTTTGCTTCGCTCGCGGCTAATTTTTTCTTGAGTTCTTCGATTTGCTTGGATTGGTCACCCTTGGCGCCAGCACCAACCTGTAAAATCAATGATATATAAGCAGGAGCCAACCCCACATGGAGGGTACTCACAACTTTCTTCAATTTGGCGTATTCCTCCTGCGTGTGGATGAGGTCCAAGATGATGGAAAACGTGCGGGTGAGGACCAAAGAGAGGAAGAGGCAGAAACCAGTTAGGTAAGTGTTTCGTTGAGCGCTGATAAGGAAAATAGAACGCGTCAAATTGAATCATACGTTATGACAGAGGATGGGGTGCGCACTAAAACTTGCGAGCGGCGAAATCAGTTCGTGCGTCATGTGTGCCCTGGCCGCCTGTTTTTGCCATTTCGGTTTCGGCTGTTACACGGAACATGCGTTGGAGGGCATCTAGGAAGAGAATGCCTACGAAACTGTGACATGATATTAGTAAGTGAGTGAGGTGTGAGCGATTAGAGTGCAAACATGAAGGAAATCTTAAGTCCATACGCGACTTTGGCGACGATGGGGCTTTCAGAGAGAAAATGGAAAAGTTTTTTGCGGACTGTGAAAGGGAGTGGGGATACAAGCAGGCAGAATGTTGCCATCTAGTTTGGACGCATTATGAATCATGAATTGAAGTCAGGTGCTGCCAGACTTACTTCTGCTGCTAGGAGTAAGAATGTAAGCGAGTAACTGTGGAATCATGAGAGCTTGTCGAACTCGGTTTGTTCAATACATACTAGATTGTCATCGTGCTTAACGTCGTTGTTGCCGTCAATGTCAAGGTCGTTGTCGAAGCTTTGAATTTAAAGGTCAAAGTCTACGTCGCAGCCTTTAAAACGGGATGGGTGCACTGCTTTGTGGAACGTGTTCAGCGTGACGTCACAGACACGTCCCCATCATTACATAATCGATTCCCATCTACCCCTTGAACGCGTCACTCTGATCACCCGATTACGCTGCCGCAGACCTGCACATCCAAATCAATGGCTCCACTACAAGTACACGTTAAACACGCAGGAAAAACTCTCGATGTTGACCTAGAGACATCACTTCCACCTGCCGCGTTCAAAGATGCGATTTATCAGGTCACGGGCGTGCCACCGGAGCGTATGAAAGTTATGATCAAGGGTGGCGTGCTCAAGGTGCGAACTTTTCATGTTATGCGGATGCTTCGATAGATAGCTTATTCGTGTAGGATGATACGGATTGGAAAAAGGTGGCTCCTAAAGCGGTGAGTGCGCTCTTGTTTTGTTTTGTAGAATGTGTATTAAATATGTGGTTAGGGACAGACGTTCATGGTTATTGGCGCTGCGGGTGAGCTCCCGAAGCCACCTGAAAAACCGATTGTTTTTCTTGAGGGTAAGCATCTCAGTATGCATGTGATTTAAGGGTTGTAGTGATCGCTTTTGCGCAGACATGGACGAGTCGGAAATCGCAGAAGCCGTACGTTTCTTTTATTTGCGCTCGTGTGGATTACTCAGGTTTTTATTCTTGCAGCTCTCTTTACCAGTTGGATTGAAAAAGTAGGTGCTACAACAATCTACAGTGTACCGTGAAGTGACAAGTATATGCTCGCAGTCTCGGAAATACCTGCTACATGAACGCCACCGTCCAAGCGATGCGTGCAATACCAGAACTTCAGACAGCTCTTTCAACGTATGCTTCTATTTCTAACATACGTGGCTCGTGATCCCATGTCTCATAGGTCACCACATTTGGATGTCCTACCTCGTGCGCTGAGAGACTTGTACGGCGACATGTCTCGTACGACGGAGGGATATATCCCTAATACGTTTTTGAGCGTGTTGCGTCAGATTGTGCCTCAGTTCGGGGAGGTTGATAGATCGGGCAAGAATGGAATCTTAGGGGGGTTCGCGCAGCAAGGCGAGCGGTTTTCTGCCGTCTTTTTGGTTGGGTCGTTGACTTAAGGTATAGACGCTGAGGAGTGTTGGACACAGCTTGCGAATGGCTTGAAAGAGGTTCCTGGGATTGATGCTACGGGTAACACAGTAACGGGGGGGAGGAGATTCGTCGATCAGTTTATGATGGCAGAGATACGCAGAGAGTGATCTAGATTTTCCCTTTTTTGCTCAGCTTCAGCTGACTGATTCGGACAGATTGAAATGCGACGAAGCGCCTGAAGAGCCTAGCACTGTCACGATAGAAAAGGTGCTGAAAATCGAGTGCAATATTTCGGCGACAACGAATTATATGCATACTGGTATCAAGGATGTATGCATGTTTTTTGTGCTTGAGTTGGTCTTTGCTTATGCGTATGCAGGCACTGAACTCTCAATTGGATAAGAACTCTCCTTCGCTTGGACGTCAAGCAGTTTACAGCCAGACATCGCGTCTCTCGCGTCTACCGAGTTACCTGACGGTGCACATGGTTCGTTTTGCATGGAGACGCGACATCGGAAAGAAGGCCAAGATCATGGTGAGCATGAATCATTTCTAGTTCTGCCTCACGTCTCACGGTCCCCTAGCGCAAAGTGAAGTTTGCGTCAGAGTTTGATGCGTTGGAAATAGTGACCGATGAACTGAAATCGAAGCTCACGCCGGTGTCCAGCCGCCTAAAGTCTATTGAGAAAGAGCGTGCCGAGCGGCGGAAGGTGCGTAAACGGACGAAAGTGGCGCAGGAGGCGTCGTCGTCATCTAGGCCCACAGAGGAGAGTGCGGATGTTGAAATGGCGCCTGCGAGTGAGGTGGTGCCGGGGGACCTGGAGGAGGAGAGCATATATCGTGCGCGGGAACTGCAGGAGCTGGAGGGATTGGCCGATGCTGACCTGAAGAATGATTTTGGGTGCAGCGTGACTGGGTTGTATGATCTTGTTGGTGGGTGTCGTTGTGATTTTGCTTGGGGATAATCTGAATTTTGGAATTTTGGACAGCCATCGTTACGCACAAGGGAGCAGATGCTGATGCGGGGCATTATATCGGTTTCGTGAAGAAGAGCGTATTCCATGCAAAGTCAGGTGATGGACGTGCGTTTGATGAAGACGATGAAGATTGGTACAAATTTGATGATGACAAGGTGTCGGTGTTTCCCAAGGAGAAGCTGGGGACGATTGATGGAGGAGGGGAGGACGCATCTGCCTATGTGCTTTTGTACAGGAGTAAGCCGTTAGCATAGTGTTCGATAAATGACGGTGCGTAGGTATAATGCAAGAATACAATGAATCTAAGTACTACGATTCGCATCATCACCATCCAGGTCGTTTGCACCATCTAGGTCGTTTGCAGAGGGAACGGCGGCTGATGCTGCAGCGCCTGCAGCGGCGTAACCTTGTGATTGTGGCACGACGTCCCTTTTGAGTAGATGAGATTCAGATCACAAACATGAAAAACAAGACGAACCACTTGATTTGAAAGCGGGTGACGCGTAGTTTTGTGCTTATATCGCGTACAAGTCTATCAAACTGAATTTTCTCCGGAGGAGTGGCTTTCATGTCCTCGTTATCGTACTCTGTGTTCTGATAGTACCCAACGCGTACAAACTCTTGATCACGATAAGACCCTGTGAGGATAAGAGCAGCGACGCCCAGGACGTCCTCTGTTGGTATTTTCGCGGGATCAGGAGCGAGACCCTCGAACTCGAAAGAGTTTACGCCGACTGGGACTGGACCTACGAGGCAGTCGTCTAGTTCTTGGTCTAATTCTTCATTCCCTGGTGAAGATACATAGATGAGCTTCCATTCTAGATCTATTTTTGAAAATTAGCAGGTGAAAGCTACGAATGAAGTATTGTACTGACCGTCTTTGAGAGGCGCTATGCACTCAAAAGTGACGCGAAAGTGGTACGGATCCAAGAATCTTGCTGGATTGTTAAAGAACTCGACATTCTACGGATTCGTTGACGATTTTCAGTGATTTTTTGGTAGTGAATTAGACGCACGCGGATTGTAACTATCGACATCGTGGAAGAGGATGATGCGGGGTAAGGCACGTGGTTTGCATGCGGTGTCACTCTGCTTTTGTTTCTTCGAAGCCACTTATGTCTTACTGACAGTCAGCCGCGACTACGACACCGACCACGACGACCACGACGACCACGACAGTGAGGGTGGGGCTGAATATGACGTCGGCGATGAGTAGCGCGACGACTGACTCAGAGATACCCACAGACGAACTCGCACCAGCAAACCTCTTGCTCCCAATTCCCGCACCTTCTTTAAACAATTCACAGTCTTCGTTCTCATTCTCCCGTACATCAGATACAGAATGGAAATCGCTCCCACAGGAAGTAGCATCTGCAGACATTTCAATAGCTCGTATGTTCTTTATTTGTGTTGGTCCGCATGCCTCTAATCTTTTACCAGCTGATGGCAGCTTCGTCGAGACTTCATCTGGTTCAGCTGCCAGAGAATTAAAGAGGCGCTACGATCAATTTCTTGGTGTAGGTAAAGATGTCCGTTCTCCATACGCCATCACCGCCTTCGTCAATCAGCACGGAAAGCAGATGTATCGTGTCAGGTGCGGTTACTCCTGTGTCATCGCCACCATGCACAGCTAATTTCGTTACTTCCTTATTTAAAAGTCGTCGCGATGCAGTCGCTCCCGCCGCTGCTGCAGAGGAAGCAGAGCAAATGACTCACAAGGTGTCCATGTCCGTTGATGCCTCTCGTACTCGTGCCTCCAAAACCCGTTCCCGCATGAGTTTTCTCACCCAGAATAGAGTAAAGTTCACCGCCCAGGAATCTCAGTCTAGTTCCACGACCACGCAGCCGCGCAAGTTAGTACGAAGGACCCGCTCTATTCCAGACATGTTCGGTATGGCTGCTAGCTCGTCTGTCGCAGGCCCATCCACACAACCCACCTTCACTGGTAGGACTCATTCACACAGTGTCACTGGTGCAGATATGCCACGTCCGCATCCAACTGCGCTTTTCCCTGATTCGCCAAAACAGCCTGTCGCAGACATTTTTGCGGAAGTCATGCAATGGCCAAACGGCTCCGTACCCACCTCTCCATTTTCGAATTCTGAGTCCGAAAACAACGCTTTACCAGGTCTCATCCCACATCCATTTGGACTCAGTACTACTTTCGAATCGCCCACTAGACCTTCTTCTCATGGTTTTTTACCCATGCCGCGCGCACTACGGGAGATGCAGTCGTTTGAGTCCGGTTTGACTGCTCGCGCAGGAGATACCACACAACGAGCAGATACCCCTGATTCCATCCTCCCCCTCCGTGTCTCACCCGACCTCATCCAAGATTATTCCCCCTCCCCACCCCCAGGCATCGTCCCATCCGACCCAGAACTCATCCCACTGCCAGAAACGAGCATGCATTCCCGATATTCAACAGAGGTGTTCGATGTTCTCCAGACTTACCGCGGTCTTCCACAACTGGATAGACTGTTTTCAGATTCTGCAGGGGAGACGACTATCAAAATGTCTCTTCGCGCAGAGGATAGCGCTGCACCCCGTAATGACCCCCGTTTTGTCCTCTGGGGGGAAATACACGTTTCTTCTGATTTGGATGGTGATGATGTCTCAGTGTCGCAGAGCAGCCGTGGTGGAATGTCTTCTCCTTCTAATTCTCGCAGGGGCCGTGGGCCTATAGATGTCCCTGTAGTGCGTGTCGACGGGGAAGGTATGACCACCAAGGTGCTCATCGCAGCAACGATCGAACGATGGATCGCCCAGCTAACAAGCGATCTTGATTACGACGAACTACTCAACTTCTTCCTAACCTACCGAACATACATATCTGCCGTCGACCTCTGCCACCTCCTCATCTGTCGTTTTCACTGGGCGCTGAGTGGTAAAGATGATATGGTACGGAAAATCGTGCGCGTGCGGACGTTCGTAGCTATCCGATACTGGCTCTTAACGTTCTTCGTCATGGATTTTTTACCGAACCAAGAGTTGAGGCTTTTGTTGGCAAGTTGGTTAAATACCCTTGTGAAGGATCCTATTTTGAAGAAACATCAGGATGGTCTGGTGAGTCTTCCCTCTTTTATGGGTTTTTTGAGCTCAAGTATGAAACACAGAACATCGTAAGGAAACTCATTAAAGTCGTCAAAGACTGCAAAGAAGCCCATACCCGCAGACACCGCTCCGGCTCCGTTTCCGCGCGGCAAAGCTTAAACATTCCTACCAGACCCCGGCCCACGCACGTCCTAGGAGAAAAATTTGCAGAAGCCATATCCTCCAAACAGCAAGACGACTCTGATGTAGACCTCGATTTTGCACCCGACGAACCACCCGCACATCCCCAATCTATCTTTCATGGCGACAACAGCCACGCATTTTCGTTCAATTCTGGCAGCGTGTCTTCTCCACCCAGGGCTGCTGCGATTTTGCAACAACCGTTGCAGATGAACATACTCCAGCAGAGTCGAGCTTCTATCTCAGCAGCATCTTCTACCACAAGCGATACCACCCCTACGAACAGCTCCCCCCCTCCTATTGTGTTCCCTCAGAGTGCGATCTCTCGTGCATTCGTGAAGACAATCGGGCGTTTGGGAAGATGGAAAAGAGTGTTGAACTCGAGGCAGACTGTGGATACGGGCCTTGCAGTTCCTGCAAACGTTTCGGCGTTTGATTTGGAGTTGAATGCGACGGGGGATCTATTGATGGTCAGGGGCGGTGTTGAGCAGTATCTGAAGATGATTGAGCCAGCGGGTGTGGGTGGGTGTAAAGGAGAGAAGGTGTTGGATGGGGGTGCGTGCCCCGTGATTGGGAAGCAGAGTCAGAGTGTGGTGGAGAGTACAGTCAAAGGGCTTGAGGCGAAGCTAGACCTGTCATCGCTGCAGACGCAATTACGGGTTGTTACGGAGGTGGAGGAAGAGGAGGAGCGGGACAGTGTGGCGGTGGGTTCTTTGAGTGATAAGCGCGTGTCGATACAGGAGAAACGTCAGTCTACTCAGGAGAGACGCAAGTCTACACCAGAGAAGCGCCTATCCATATCGTCGGTCTCCCGCGCGTCCACGCGCACACATTCAACAGACTCCTTCGGCTCAATCCTATCCTCACGATCACGGATCAACCCACTCGTCGCCCAAGTGCAGGCACAACCACCATGGCGTTTCGATGTCGTCTCCATCGACGATCTAGATCTCTCAGATACCTCTTCTGAGGTGCATGGCGAAAATCCACCCGCACCACCAGGTCTGCGCAAGCCCCCGCGTCGACTGCCTCTTAGGCGGGATTTCGAGTTCATACGCCGGTCGGTGGACAGCGTTTCCTCGTTGGGGATTCGTTCTCGGGACTCGATAGCCTCGGGTGGATCTGCTGTGTCGTCTGCATCTGTCGGAGCTGCATTGGGGAATGGTATCCAGCAATGGCAGGTCAACGCCCTCGTGGATTCCTTGAGCGACGAGGAGGATAATGGGGGCGTCGAAGAGGCTCTGAAACGTCTTGAAGGCCAGATCAATCCTCAGAAGCGGAAAGAGAAAGCAAAGAAGGTGGACGGGTGGGTACGTACGATTCAGGAGCGGATAGCTGTGGGTGATTTCGGGGATGAGCAGCCGAGGTTTTTTGCGTTGGATAGTGAGGATGAGGAAGAAGAGGAGGATTATGAGATCGATCAGCACGAGACTGGGGTATTGAGGGTGGATGAGCAGACTCTTGTGGGCACTGGATCGCAGGTGACAATTTCGGGGGCTACGACGACGACGACGGATGGCTTCTTCAGCTCGGTGGCTTCGGAGTTGACAACTAGAACGGTGGAAGCCATGTTTGGAGGGTCGGGACCGACGTCACCGCCCGTGAGGATGAGCGATTTGAAACCTGCGCCTGAAGATGCTGTTCCACTTGAGATATTGCAGAGCAGGGTACCGTCAAGACCATCTACGTCCCACGGCTCGCCTACAGCATCCCCCTTTATAATAACCTCTCCATCCAAATTCATATCTCCTGGTCGAAAACAACACCGAAGCTGGATCCTGAACGTGAGCGCTGACGCGATCGTACAGCATTTCTCGATGATCGACCGAGAGCTTTTCTTGGGGGTCAAGCCTGAAGAATTGATCATGGACGATTGGATGTCGTGTCAAGAGGTGAATGTGTTGGATTGGGCACAGTATCTCAAGGACCGGGCGCGTTGGAAGGCCGAGTCACGGTGGAGCCAGAAGACGACTGCACTGGCTGCTGTTCGAGGGCGGTTTAATTTGCTTGCGAATTTTGTGGTTGCCGAGATTGTGATGACGCATCCGAGCGATAGGGCGATGTTGGTGGGCAAGTTCATTCGTGTCGCTTTGGTGAGTTTGCATTTCGATGATGTTTTAGTTTAAATCTGACTTTGCGCGACGTGTTTCAGAAAGCATACGTCCAGAGTAATTTCAATACGTTGGCAGCCATCATCACCGGTTTGCAAAACGAGTGGGTCGTGAAGGCTATGCATCGGCATTGGGGACGCGTGAGGTTGTGGGAGAACGGGGTGCTTCAAAAGCTGAAGCAATTTGTGTCGCCGGACAATGATTTCAAGGCTATGCGCGATGCTATCGCTGCTATGGCAGACCCGAAGACTCTGAGTGTGACGACGCGGACGTCTACGGTCTTGAGTAGCAGCAGCACAGACCTACCCTCGGGAAAATCAAAAGGTTCTCACGACGCCAAGACGCCATCAGCCTGCGTCCCATTCATTGGGGTCTATCTTTCTCAACTATACCGCTACAGCAGACTCCCAGATCTGATCGACCCAACCTCACCTCACGACCCCGTCGGCATCGATTCCCAAACCGTCAATTTCGAATCTCCAGCCCATCCAGAGGTATTCGATTCGCTGACGCCTCTCCCGCCTTCAATGCAGCTGGAACCATTGATCAACGTGCATAAGCAACGGCTCATTGCTGGCGTGATCAAGGATCTGGTGGGCGGGCAGCATCTTGCGAGCCGGATTCAGTATCAGGTCGATAAGAAGTTATTTGGGAAGTGTCTTAGGATAAGGGGCCTTGATGGGGAGACGATACAGATGGCGTATGGTATGTATGTGGAGTCGGAGACGGGGGCGGTGCGTCCGACGGGGTTCCCTTTGTAGAGTGTGTCATGCTGGATGTTATTCCGCTATGCCAGTGGGTGGCACTTTGTGCTGCTTTTGTTCTTCGACATTCTCTTATTTCATTTCATGCGCAATATGGATATAGAGCCTTTTTCGATTTTTGTTGTATTGACAAGAGTAATGTATGCAATACGTAATTGAGTTTAAGGTCTTGCGAGGACTGATGCCTTTCCCCGTACTCATAAGTACAGTAATAGTCGATCATTGTATATCATCACTGCTGATCATTCACAGGGAGACTGCACCTAGAGAATCTGACCATGAAGTACTGCATAGTAGTGTTGGTAGGGGAAAAATAGTAGTAAAATAGACAAGAACGTCAGCACATAACGAGAAGTAATGCAAGTGATGATACGCTGCTTCATCAATTATGGCCATTCGTGTTGTCAACAGAGACACAGCAGATACAGAGCACTATGCGAGTCCATAGGCCGATGAGACTGTTGACAGCAGGACGCGACGGTGTTGCAGTTGCAGACGCAGGAGTTGCACCAACAGCTGCAGATGTCGTGGATGCTGTGGTAGCAGAGGTCACGGGAGGACGAGACGATGATGCCTGGCCATGGGATTGACCTTGTTGTTGCTGTTGGCCTTGAGTGTGGGTACCTTGCAAAAGTTTTTTTTTCTGGCGCGGTGGGGAGACATACAAGGCCTTTGAAGCGAATTATCATCGAATCAGGCAGAACTCGGAGGTAGACATACCTTTCTATCCTGGACGGTGGGCACCTCAACGACACGAGGCGTAGTGTGGTCAAAACGTGGGAAGAGCGAGGAAAGCCGACCAAGGATGGTACCTGATGATGAGGGTGTTGTACGGCTGCCACGACCATGACGGGGAGGGGGACGACGCGTTGCAGAAGACTGAAAACTTGATTGTCATTAATATGTTGGACCATGATTCCGGAAACTCACGCCAACGTGTACATCATTGAAAAAACCTGGCGGCAATCGATGCGCATCCGAGAACTTCTGATTTCGACGTGGTGTGGCATCCGCCTGGCACAAAAATGAATAAAAGCAGGCCATGTTTAAAGAAACGACTCATTACCTCTAAAATTGACATGCCGCCAACCTGAGATAATACGGATCAGTACACATCATTTTCAAACATTCAAAGTTGAGATACCTTTGGGGCGGAGGTCTAAGGCACATGCCATGTCATCAATGTGATCGATAAGAAACAGGAACCAAACTCACAGTCAGAAGTTTACCAAAGCCAGCTTCCTTGACGATAGCAGCGGCATCCCATGTGTATATGTGATCATCACAGACAGTAGCTAGCAGTTTGCCATCAGGAGAAAAGACCGCAGATCTCACCGCGCCTTCATGGAGGAGGGGTGGTCCAATAGGCTGACCGTTTTCAATGTTCCAAAGTCGCGTTGTCTTGTCAGATGATGCGCTCACAAGGATACGGTTATTGGGAGATAATGAAAGGGCTTTAACAAGATGTTGATGTCCTTCGAGCACAGCAGTTTGTGTCCCAGTGGCGGTGTCGAATTTTCTAAGGGAGTGGCCTTCAAAATTAAGTGACCCGGAGATAATTGTGTTGACATCCGAAGACCAAGCCAAACATAAAACTTCGTTAAGCACTGGCATGTCTGCCTTGAGTTTTTTGAGTAGTTCGCCTGTCTTGACATCCCAGAGTTTCACCGAGCCCTCGTTGACGCTGTTGTGCCCGCCCGTTGCAATCATTGTTGCATCGGGTGAATAGTGAACTGTGCGCACGTATATATGCCCAGTCTTGATTGGTTCAAGGATGGTCTCGCCGCTGTCGACATTCCACAATCTTGCTGTTCCATCGTTTGATCCGCTCACCAGTCGACCTCCGTCCGGACTCCAAGAGATAGACGACACCTCCGAAGTGTGGCCTGTCCATCTTGCAGTGACTTTACCTGTCTCAATGTCCCATAATCTCACTATTCCATCATCACTCCCACTTGCCACTTCCTTGCCGCCCGGCGACAACGCTATGGCCCACATTGTTCCACTGCCTTTGTCCTCCCAATTTCTGCCTTGCTGCTTGCCACTCTCCAAGTCCCATACTCGCAACGAAGCGTCGTCAGAACAGGTGATAGTGCGCCGTCCATCTGGGAGGTACAAAATGCCCCAGACTGGTTCCTTTTGTCCTGTAATCTTCCTTTGTGGTTTGACCGCTGACATGTCAGGTGAGCTATGGATGATGCGCGGCGAATTTATCTACACAGTCCAGCTCTGCTCTGATCTTTTTCTATAGCGTTCTTCAATAGCACGAATCTTTATTTCGCTGGACAGCAATCGCTGGTGCAGGTCTATCCCTCTTTTGCCTCAGTGGTTTTGGCTAAAGCGTATAATACATGTGGTCACTCACCAGCAAATTTCAATAGAACTCGATGTCCACACACTTAGCATGAAAGACCGAATCGAAGGATGTGTTTTGTTGGACGCAGAGGCGAGTTAGGATGCGTGCTTGTATGGGTTGTTTAGTTGCATACCAGGTGCGCCACAATAGCAGCGCCTAAGTCTAAGCTGCCATGCCCAAGTCTGCGTCATCGACACTTGGGGCGCTCCCCGCATTACTGCTATGAACCGCCTGGCTCCATGAAAATGAGCATTCATATCAATATGATCGTGTATTGATGACATTGGCATATGTCCACGGCGCAGTACCGTACTGTCGTGCATATTATGACTAAGAATTTGACATTATTTCATGGTTGGGTATATTCATAATTTATGCCAGAATTGCCCAACGGTTAGTTCTCTGAGAGTGTTCTTGATGCTTCTGGTCAAGTCGAAAAATGGCTCGGTGGCATGCTTTTGGTGCACGTTGTCACTCTCGTTGCTCATTGAAGGCCAGTGATTTCAAAAAACGCGTCAAAGCTCGAAACGAGGAACAGAACAATAGTCCATGCTGCTGAAGTTGGAATTCTAAGTTGTAGTTCTCTGCCGGCTGAAGAATGTGCGCCCGACGTGCTCCACAGACTCTGAGGATCCAGAAAAGGAGGAAAATAAAATAGTCATTGGTTGATGATGTACTGGTTGTGCATATCCCTATGATGTATAAAATAACAAGGGGGTGGTCGTGAACCCATGCAACTTGATCTAAGAATCAAATGTAGAACATATAGGGATACTTGCATTAATCATGATGGTGCGCCAGTGGCCGCGTCAAGGCTTGCCGCATCCGCGTCACGACCGTGGGAGGCGCGGGAAAATAGCTACGCCCTAACCCTAGGGTCAGGTTCTGCTCTCGTTTCATACAGCTGAAATTTTTGATCATCCAACGTATGTCTACACACGGTGACCATAGAACAGGAGAAGATGATCAACATTCATCTGCGTCTCGCGAACTTTTGATTATTTACGCTACGGAAACAGGTACAGCTCAAGAGGCTGCTGATCGCATTGCGAGGGAATGTCGAAGAGTCTATTTTCACTGTCGTGTGAAGAGCATGGATGCGTATCCACTAGTAGGCGGCTTTTCAGTCGTTACAGCATAATATTCAGGTCCGGTGCAGGAAACATTGATCTTGGAACGCTTGGTCATCTTCGTAGTTTCGACCACTGGCTGGGGAGCTGAACCCAGAGCTATGACTTCGTTATGGAACATGTTACTCAGGTCTGATCTCCCAAACGACCTATTCGAGGACACGGATTTCTCCGTTTTCGGCCTTGGGGACACCTCCTATGAGAAATTCTGTTGGCCAGCGAAGAAGCTGTCGAGACGGATGCAGAGCTTGGGAGGTCATGAAATTTGTTCACGAGGAGAAGGAGACGAACAGCATCGCATGGGGTGGGTATCCTTTGTTTACTGCGTTTCCCGTGGCTGATCGATGTGCAGGGTGGATGGTGCATTGGACCCATGGATCGAATGTCTCCTAGAAGTTCTCATACAGCTCTACCCACTGCCGCACGAGCAAGATAATATTCCTGCTGGTCGACCACCACCTCGCGTATCCTTGAGCAATGTGGCATCTGATACGTCGTTGAATCCAGATCCTCTAGATGAGGACACGAAGCTTCACACAGCTTCGGTGAAATGTAACAGACGGATCACTGCGGAAGATTGGTTTCAGGACGTACGCCATTTTGGGTTTTCCTTCGAAGACGATATAAAGTACGAGTCTTTGTCTTTTGGATTCGCGGCTACTGATTGGAAAATTCAGATATAGTCCTGGAGATGTTGCTGTGATCCATCCGTCTGCAGCTGCATCAGAAGTCGACTCTTTCCTTGTCACCATGGGCTGGGCGAATGTTGCCGACGATTTCTTCACAGTAGAACACACAATGTTAGGTACGACAAAACAGGACCCAGTAAACCCCATCTAATATCTTACAGATCAAACGTTGCCCGACCATCTACCGAAAATCGTTTCCCGTCGGATTCTATTCACGCGCTATCTCGATTTCAATGCTGTTCCCCGCCGCTCTTCTTTCCAATTGCTGCGATATTTTGTTACCGATGAGCTTGAAAGCGAAAAACTTCATGAATTTGTATCGATAGAAGGAGCGGTACGTCGGGTTTCGTCATTTTTCTTTCTTTTATTGAGGACGTGCAGGACGAAATGCATGATTATTGTCACGCGTGAAACGCACAACCTGGGAGGTATTGTCTGAGTTCCGGTCCACAAGGATACCGAGAGAGTATGTCTTTGACTTGTTCCCTCCGCTGAGACCAAGAGAGTTCTCAATTGCTAGTTCCATCAAGGTGAGCTCGAGTCAAAATGTGTTCACTGCAGTTCAATTCACCTCTGTTTCGTCAGCTCCATCCCCGTGAAATACATCTTTGTGTTGCTATAGTGCGCTATCGCACGAAATTAAAAATTCATCGGAAAGGCGTCTGTACTAGTTATCTATCAGGGCTTAAATTAGGTCCGCACGGCGTCCTAGCGTAGTTCCTGAACTCATATCATCTCCAGGAGATACCCTTCGTATCGGTTTCAGAAAAGGCTTCATCTCACTTCCTACGGATCCAAACACACCAGTGGTGTGTGTAGGTCCAGGGACAGGCATCGCACCTATGCGTGCCGTCATTAAACAACGCATACACGAGGGACACAATAGTATGTTTGGCTGTCTTTGTATATCAGCTGATCCTTGATGACCCCAGATACTACCTTATACTTCGGTTGCCGTTCTGCACACAAGGATCAACATTATCACACGGAATGGGAATCTCATGCGAAAGAACGAAAACTCCGCTACCGCGTTGCGTGTTCTCGTGATGGACCAGAGGGTGTCAAACGGACGTATGTGCAAGATCTGATGAAAGAGGATGCACAGTATATCTGGACAATGCTGGGGCAACAACGAGGCATCCTTATCATCTCAGGGTGGGTCAAGATTATATGTGACGTATGATGAACCCTAAACTTTTATGATAGTTCTTCGAACAAAATGCCTACTGCTGTCCGTGACGCTGTGCGACGTGCAGTGGAGAGGTTCGGAGGAAGGCCGAATGCCGAATGCCGAGGCTGTGGAGTATGTTGCTTCGATGGAGAGGGAGGGAAGGTTGATCGAGGAATGTTGGAGCTGAGAATATTCGAAACCAGTGAGCATAAAATCGTGAAGAAGGCATACTCTTTGATAAGCAGATTTCGCAATTTCCGTTGGGTCGCATCAAACCTTCAGGCAAAACGGTCTCAACTTCGCTCGGCTTTGTAGTCCTACACGGCAAACGCTCTGGCAACGTGCTCGCATTACTGCTGCTTATCGTGCCGTACACATCTTCCTGGAGGTGATACTCAACGAACACATTTTATCGCCAGCTCTTTGGACTGCAAATCTCAGACTGCAAACCTCACTCAAAGAACTGTCAATTTTTGGACGAAGTGGCTTCGGCTTCGGCTTCATGCTAAAGTCTGATCGAATCTGGGAGACGAAGCTTTCTATTCTTCCACTTAGAAGTTAGTACCCCAATTAACCTGTAAACCAACCTGCCGGTGGGTCATGAGTATCAGGTATGCACTTGGTTGCAGTAGTGAACAAACCATCTACTCCCTAGGTGGTATAAAGGCTTAGTGGTATCCTCCTAAAAACTGTGCGGTAGGTGTAGGGGTAGCCCCCTGACAAGAACCTTCGCAGGTTCAAAACTGCTGCCTCCTGCCCGTCTAGCGTCCCTCTAGCTCTAGTTAACAGACTCTTACCTTGGGAGATCGGTGCCTGCGGCAGGTGCCAAGAATGTGGTCTACTTCGCGACACTCAACTGGATGCTCTGGCTTCGGCTTCGCTTCGTAGCCAGTCACTAACTCTCAACTTCGCGCTTGGAAATTGATTGTCCAAGCTCCACTCCGCTTTGCAGTTCTAGTGTCGGCAGCTACAACTTCATTGTAACCGTCCTAGCAACGTGCTCGCCTCGCCGCCGCTTATTGTGTTTAGTCTGGTACTTCCTCCCACTGGTGTTGTTACCAACCCGGGTTGTGGCTGAATATGTTATAACTGGTGTGTCCTGCTTTGAATTAATCGCAAAATGACAGGTGGAACAACAATTAATTACTCAAATTGCTAGCTAGTCCGAGTCGTCAATAACGATCGAGCTCGATGACCATTTCTCATGCCTGATGACACCGCCCAGACATTTCCGCTAGTACTCTCTTCCTCTTGGGGTAGATGTGACGACATTAGCTTATAGAGTAAAGCCTCACTCGCCATGTTTTTCACGCCTTGGAATTCTTTCAATCTCAACAGACGATTGAGCATGCCGTGGATGCAAAATACCCTCTTCTAACCGAAGAGGGTTGTTACTCTCGGGTCTCGTCGACCTGCAGTATTTCGTGTGCCATGGCCTGCTAGCAGATCCATTTAACTAACTTAACTGGTTACGAACAGGTCAAGTTATAATTCTCAACGGGTCAGTAACGACATTGCTTTCTCCTGCTCATTCCGACTAGAGCAGACACTTCATCCTATAGTAGATACTTTGATGAATACATTTTTTTCACCACCGGACTGTAAGCCTCACCCAAAGGATCGTCCATTTTTACACGAATCTAAGCAACGTCGACTTACCGGCAACTTCCATAGCTCCTGGTGAGAACGCGTTCAGTCTAGTCTTATGATAGTGACCTCCACATCGCCACGCTGTATTATCTAGTCATTTCATCTTCGATGGAACGCACGTCTGACACTGCCGGCAGGAACGGCGAACTGATGGTACGCCTCACACTAGGGCATTCGTGGTCCCGAAGGTACGGAAGGGACAGGGGTTCCCAAGGCTATGGTGTATTACCCTACGTCACGGAGTACTACTTTTATTGGACAAAAACTTCCATAACACAGTGACGACTTGCAAAGCCGCTTTTCGCTCTCTTTTACCATATTCTTCCAGTATTCGTCCGTTCTTTGATCGAGTTCCATTACCCTGTGTAAGCACGCATTAATTACTAGAGTTCCCGTAATCTACATAAATACTAATATCCGCGATATCAAAACACAAGCTTTGCCTTTTGGCGTAATAGTTAAGCGGACGACAGTCTTGACTAAGTCACAGCCTGTCATTTTCTCCACCATGACGCTACAATGAATATAACAAGCAAGGTTTCACCCAGCCGATGCACAGGTAACACGGTTAGGCGGTGCGTTATTACGATGATTGAGTGGAGCTTCGTGTCGAAAGATCAAACTTAGGTTTAAGATCACTGTCACCAATGGGTCAAGAACACAGGTTGCTTGTATGTCATTCCGGTAGTTTGCGGAATGAGGAGATCGACCCAGACTGGGGCACATACGGGGATATAGTCATCTGAATGAGATATAGCTTATCAACGGTGACAAAATATATTGCACCACACGAGTTTACCGCATTGATTCTGATAGGAATGGATGTCTTCCGATGGACGGAACGGAAGATCCAAATCTTGAAGCTTGAAGAAAGTGATCCGATCTGTGAATGCCTGTAATAGCGACGATGGGGCCCGAACGTTGCGACTACAAAAGAGCACGGGGATCTCGGACGCTTGCTTGACGGAAATTAATCCTAGTGACCGATTATTCAATGACACATCCTATAACACTCCTAGACCGGCTTTGAGCTGATCTGCGAGATCGTCTGCTTCCTGGGTGTTGCTATCTGATTCCTTCCAAACCTTCTCTTCCGTAACACAGCGCTCACAACGGCAAGGTCCGAATCCCCACTCCGATAATCTCCGGCGTCGATCCCTGAGACTGCTCTGGGGGTTGGTGTATGTAATGAGGAGCTCCTGGCCTATTTCGAAATCCTCCTTTGCGATCACTGTGATGCGCGAGAGCGCGGTGCGCTGGTCCAAGTGTCTTATCGAAACATTGGGAGTGCAACTGTGGTTAAGGTGAGAGTGCAGCCTGTACAGTCCGCCATGGGCCTCCAGATCTACGAACCGATGTAAAACAGCGAAAAAAAATACGATGGTTATGGAACAACTTACTGAGACTCATGCGGCCCAAGCCACGTAAGAAGGCCTGATATTCGAAAGTAAATTTCTGTAGCTCTTCGGAAATTGGCTTTTTCAAGACGCGTGCGAGTTTTTTCTGTTCTGCAGGTGTCCGAGGTTCTTTGAATGCTTGCAAATACAATTCAAAGGCTCTCCGCCAATTGTCGCGATCGGGCTCTAATCCCTGCTCGCTATTAGAGGGTCAGTAGCCATCCACCATCGAAGTGTTGGAGTTCAACGGCTCACCGAAGACACTGAGCACGTTCTTCCATCCCAAGCTCAGCGAGGCCCTGGACTACTTCCCAGTCCAAGTCGAACGTTGCAGCATCCTGCTGAGAAGCCAGTAAAAGTCGGCTGGTGCACTGCGCGAGAGCATGCAGGGCCATCCACTGCGCATCTCTTGCGAAGGCAAGGAGTGGTACAGATGCGGGATTGCGTGCGGAACATAGGAGAGGGTGTACTTTTTCTGCCTGCAGACGGCAGAGCCTATTGCAGTATCTTGCCGTGCAGGGAGTTGCGGTTGTGGAGGCCTCGCAGGATATATGCAACGGGGAATGATCGCGGATGATGCACGAGCAGAAGGAGCACGCCTCAGACAAGTGCTGGAGATCATAGATCTCCCTTTCTAGACATGAGCTCTTCCATTCGAGAAACGGAACGTGTAGGAGTGCTCACCATTCTGGGGCCAGGATGAAGGGATCCTCTTTCCATAAAACATCCCCTTTGGCTATATTTTCTTTAGCAACGAGGCCCTTGCCCTTGACCGCGTCGAAGTACTTGACTTCTACCCTATTGGTCCACTTGTTGACATCGAGGCTTTATTGAGCCGAAAAGATGGATGGATGATGTTGGTTGTACTGTTGGGCGTCCCAGGGTCTGAATTGATGAGCCCTTCACTCTGCAAGATCTTTCGGACGCGTTTTTCGCTGACCGTCCATGATGAATTTGCGTGAAGTAAGAGGCTGTGGATTTTGGCGACGCCAGAAGCAGGGTTGCCTTTTTTCAGCTCAATAATAGCTTTCCTGACTTCATCTTCGGTGGGGATGACATTCCTGCTGGTGGATGACATGATCGTTGGGTTCGACGAGACGGTTTCAAATCATGATCTGTTCTTTGAGCCCTTGGTAATCAAGAACGGACGAGAAACTCCTTGTCGAAGCTCTACCTGGTCCGGACCGAGTCTGACTAGCTAGTACGTAAAACTTTGAAACCAACTTGGTACTCAGGCTGTTACTACATCTCCTATGGATAGTAACAGTGCAATGCATGCCACTAAGCTACTGCAACGGGGCCAATTTTCGTAGCAATTGAGAGCTATCCCCCCACCGAGAGCCACGGTGAACACGAGGTAAATATTGAAAGCCAAGTAATTTGAATCCCCGGTCGCCGCCCCTTGGACTAATCTCATGGTTAAACAAGACGCCAGGACGCGGGACGCTGATCACGATGCTCAAGACGACAACGACAAGTAACAGAGGAGAGTACGTAGATGAGTCGTGCTGAAAGAGTGTAACACATAATATCTCAAAAAATAGTACTCACCGTGAATGCATTTCATCTGACACTAAATTACTCCACTGTACTGTCCGTAGACTCTAGGAACGGGACTAAATTGTCCCCAGTTCACTTCAGACCGACTAGTATACTTCAAATATCACATAGCAACTACAGCTCGAAATGCCGCAGGACCCCTGATTATGTTTCTAGCACCGCACGCATCGATGTGATATCATCTCGACTCGACTCGGAGCGGCAACTGCCACTTAGCATCCTCAGAACCTTTGACGTTCGGAGATGACACATGCAAGGTCCAATCGATCTCTTTCGTCGGAGTAAACTTAAATGTCTGAATGAGCATGCAAAGGACGATTTCTGACCAACTTGTTAGCCGGAATCTGATTAAGAACGAAACCTACGAACTCATCTCGAGTTCTGAAAACTTGAATCCGCTATGTATGTCCTCATCAGAGACCGAAAATCGTGGCACAACGTTTAAATCTCACATGCACGCTCTTCCACCACCAATGAATGTCATTCTGGAGGAGAAACGGATCACTGGGTATGAGTGTTCTGGGATTAATATTCTCAAATACCACTCACAAGTGGGAGTAAACCCCTGGAATCTCGGCATCGATAACACTTTGTGGAAGCGGAGACAGCCATCTTTCCGGTTTCCACTGGAGCGCGTCGTCTCCCCAGATTTCAGGATCTCGGTTAGAGTTCAGGATTGACACAACAACATTCGTGTTCTTGGGCACAAGGACCTCGCGCATGTATGTCCCATCATTCCCTTTGATGGGACGCGAGAAGGGGATGACTATATTGTCACCTGCACTAGAAAAAGCAGGTTTGTTCGAACATATCCGGCGAAATTTGGGTGGGACATACGTGCGTGTGACGGTGGTGACTGGAGGATACCTACACCCCTATGAGTATACAAGTCAATAGAAAATGAACCCTTACAAGCGCAGTGTCTCTCGGTATACTGCGTCGAGGTACGGCAGATTGACCAGGGTATCATAGTCAAGCACGCCAAGTTGAGTCATTGCTTGTCGGATTTCCTCGCCCAGTCTGTCTTGTGCATCTTGGTGATGAGCCAGAGTCAAGAGAGTGCGACACAGAGCACCGGAAGTCGTATGTGTTGCGGCAAAAACAAGTGTGCTAAAGTAATATTAGACAGATACATGAATGCAGTTACGCCCACCTCATTTGAGCCACAAGCTCTGAATCTGGAAGACGGTCTTCCACTGAAGCGTTCATGTTGGCTCGCACTATTGCAATAGATGGCTCAGTGGTTAGGGACGCAATTGCTTTCATGAACGCACGTAGTATGCTCATGATGTCTTTTCCTTCTTGGAACTGGTGCAATACCGCGCCGTCTCCCTTAGAAAGCGCACGTTTCTTTTCCTCAAAGACCTTCGTCGTTATCTCGTCCATAACGTCGACAATACTACAGATCTCCCTCAGTGCCTTCCATGGAAAATTCTTCACGACGAATCTCCTGAAATTAGGAGAACCAACATTGATAAGAAATGGGAGAAATTTCCTCGCAACAGACAATTTGAATAATGTTGGCCTGAAATTCTCGTTAACCCTCACCTATAGAGCTAGAAGGAATCATTGGAATGCGTACAGGAGGTTCTTGACGGCAGCACTGTAAGGATTGGCATAGCCTTCCTTCATACAATCAAAAGAATACCCCAGTCCGCACTGCCCCACAAGTTCAAGAGCGGTGCGATCGAGCCACTCCAACATATTGATTTCACAGGGCCCGTGCTCTACCTGCGCTGCAATGCCGTCTCGGAGCTATTATATGTGCGCAATCAAGAACGCCACTGACGCCAGACAGGTAAGGCACTTACGCATTTCGTCACCTCGAGAAAAGCAGGCACCATGTCTCGCACGTGGCTGATAGAAAACACAGGGTTGAGCATCTTCCGTTGCTTTCGGTGGTGTTCGCCTGCATTTGGAATAAGATATAGGGACAACACGACAAGAGTCCCACCGCACCCAACGTCGACAGCAGGCCATTTCCAAAAAGGACCTTGCTTGTCCTGCAGGGCTTTCCAGTGAAGTGAAACATCAAGTACAGTGGAAATCCCTACGCCAAAAAGGTATGAGTCACTTCAAAATTGTTCTGATCTTTGACCATGATATGGTACATGGCCTTTGGATCAAATACATAGAGCTCCCTTGTCTGTGAACATCGTTCTCAAAAAATGCGATGCGTTTGTGCGATTGACGTACCCCAAAAAGCCCATAGAATTTCGATACTGGACCATAGCGTTCCGCAAGCATCTTGTGGAAATCCCATGCATACCGCGCAAATATCTGTTCCAAGTTGCCTGAACGATTTTGTCAGTGCATTAACTCCCTAAGATTGTGCGCTCGGTACCCTTACCTGTCCACCAACGCTGACAGGGGGGGCCAGGAATGTTATCTAGCGGGTTTCTCGCAAAGTAGCTACCCCAAACAGCGTAGAGAATTAGCCCTGCGACGCACAACAACTGCCAGACATAGTAGTGCATGATACTGAGTGAATACCTTTTAGTTAAGATCAAAGGGTCATGTATGCCAGAACGTTAAAATTTATCTCATTGATGTCACCCAGACCCTTCTTCCGTGGACCATGTCACGAACAAGAAGCGAATTACTATCAAGCGCTGCGCGATTATCCGGTGATCGGGATCTATTCGTATCCCCGAGTTACTTTTGCACCAAGATGGTTAGCATGATAGAAATATTGACACCAGAGTTGAGGAACAAGCTAATAGGCAAGAAGCGCAAGTTTTTCCGCACGAAGGCGCAAAAACTGTTGAGGTTCGCCGTTAATGCAACAGGAGATAAAGCGCCAAGATGCGGCAACTTCCCCAGATGCGGGGATAACCAACGGAATAGGTAGAACGCACGGTTCCACGCATATCAAATGTCCGTTGATAACACAGGGCTCGGAATATCTAGAAAAGGCACTAGAAGTAAGATTTATGTGATGCTATCATACAGCTGAAAAGATAATACGAACTACATAACCTCAATCAACTCTCGCACGTTTCCCGGGCCTGCCTTCTGAGTCATCACCACTACCTTCCTCTGGTCGATTTCCAAGCTCTGTTCGTACTTCACTCTCACCAAACGGACCTCTGTTAGACGGCCCATCCTGTCCTCGCTCGACTGAACGTGAACGAGATTTATATGGAATCGTTGGGGCCTGGCCCGACACACCCCTCAGCACATCGAGTTCATTCTCTGCTCTTTGTCGTGCAATGCGTTCCTCCTCCCATAGCCTTCTTATGTCCTCCAACTGTGCTTGCAAGTCACCCATTGCTTGATCCATGAGCAACTTCTCTAGTGTCCATTTCTCAATGTTGCGCGCCTCGTTTTCTTTCAGATGATGGATATACTGCACAGCACGCTGAAGAATTGCGCCTTTTGCCTTTTCACCAGAACTGTTTGGTACTATGCGACCGAGTTCGTTGATGCCCTCGTTGATATTTCCTCGGCGTCGACGCTCGACTTCTTTCTAAGGAATTACATGAGTACCGATGACAAGAGCACACGAGGACTCATCAAAAACACCTACATGGTTGTCCTTACGCTGGCGGGTCCACTCATCGGTGCCCATTGCAGCGCTCCTGGCGGCCCGGGATCTTCCCGTTGTTCCGGACGGCGGTTGTGGAGCTGATGAAGGAGGCTGTTCTCCAATGTCTGTGTCACTGAGGGCGTCCCCTCCATCCTGCGTGTGTTGGGTGGCTGGAGGGGTGTGACCTGCAGCAGCTGCGGCTGCAGACAAATGCCCAAGGTTAGGAGGGCCGCGGGGGTGTGAAGAAGGGCCAGGATCGCCAGGGAATGGTATTGGGTGCTGAAGTTGGTGTTGATTTTGAAGAGGGAACAACCCGGCTTGAGCGAGAGCCTGCAAAGATTGAGCAGCCTCTCCGGTCATATCGCCCTGAGTAGGAGACTGTTAATGTGACAAAAAAAATAGTGTCAGCGGCACATTCAATAAAAATTGACGAATGCGACAGAGGCAGAGTAAACTTGGACACCCGTAACTCATCAACCATAAAAGGGTAATCCGATATAATATTCAAGGATACTTGGTCACGAACCTTGTGGAAGAGACTAGGTAGGTTCTTGAGGAGATTAGAAACTTGAGCAGCATCCATACCCTCTATCTGCAATGGAATGCGGTCGCCATTGGGAACAGAAACTGCAACTGGTGCTGGTGAGCTCTGACCGACGCTGGTGGTGGATGCGCCGGCGGGAATGGAAGAGTGCTGTGCAGAGGCCATGGCGAGGGCTGGAGTCGCCAACGAGCCAAACAACTGCTCATGTTATTTTATTTATTTTGTGGATTGTTTTGAGAGTTTTCTGACTCACAGTTATAACAGGGATGTAGGCACGGGATGACTTTGAGGGAGCAAGGTGTCGTGCTGGTCACGGGGTAAGGAGGTCAAAGTCACGGGAAAGTCACATGTCGCCTCTTATATCGCGAAACTGATTCTCACAAATATAAACAAATATATCACGCCACATTACTCACGCAAATTGTAAAACGTTAGTTAATAAGCTAGGGACACGGGCAAACCTCCCCACTCGGTGGCATAGTCAAGACAATTTTCGTGACGGTCCTGCAGGACTGACATAGCACATTTACTACTTCCGCAAGTATCTTGCAGAGACAGTCAATTATGATGATCAAAACATGGTTTATCAATTTATCCAACTTACTTCTTCAGGTTCTGACATGCGCCAAGGCTTGTGAACTCTCCAGGCTAGTTATCCATATGCCGTACGGCGTCTATTGATCCATTTGGTCGTCTCCCTCGGCGGAGTAACAATTCATCGTCTTTTCTCTCGTCTTCATCCTCCATCTGGTAACCTCTTTGTTTCTGATACCATCTAATCAGTGACAATGCGCATATCTCTGGAAGACCCTCTTACACTTGCAATCGCACCACCTAAAGATGAAACACCCAAAGAGAAAGAGACACGGGAACAGGCTGAGATCGAAGCTCGTCGAATAAGCGAGGATATCGACGAGCAAATCCGTCAAGAACGGACCGTACTCAAAAAGAAGAAGAAACCCGTCAAAGTACTTCTCCTTGGACAGAGCGAGAGCGGTACGTTCGTCAGAGCATGATTTCGGCAGTGAACTTATTCTTATACAGGAAAATCTGCTACACTCAAAAGTACGTTTCGAGGGCACTCGTGGGTTACTAAGGAGTTAAGATGATCACATTTCACAGACTTCCAATTACAACATGCACGACGCGAGTGGGCGGAGGAGCGAGCTTCATGGCGGATAGTCATTTATTTAAACCTCGTTCGCAACATTGTCAGGGTCCTGGATATCCTCAGTCGGGAAATTTCACTAGCCGAAAGCGAAAAGCGCCCAGGGTCTACAGGAATAGAGTATCTCAGCGATTCCGACGACGAGACAACCAACCATGAAATTGTTTATCATTTCTCGGACAAGCATCGTTTCATGCAACGGCGTCTCGGCCCGTTACGCAGCATTCAGGGTGACCTCGAGAACAAGCTCGGTCCTGAATCGCAAGAAGTTCGCTCAACGGCTTCCATATCCGCAACGCCATTTGATTCTCCGAGCTTTCAACTATTACCCAAACGCCCCTCGCGAGATTTTGGTATCAATTCAACAAATGGATGGAAGTCCGCCTTGGAAAAGCTGCGCCCGTCGATGATGGCCAGTGCCCGACCTCAAAGACGGAGTGATAGCGATCACGACGAGATTACTGATGTGCTTGTTGCGTGCAAGGAAACCATGCTAGAGTTGTGGCAAGATCCCATCGTCCAGCAAGTTTTGTCTCATCGCAAGACAAAGATAGAAGATTCTCCGGGCTTGTGAGCGTTCCCTATCCCGTATCTCAATAGCCTTACTTATTGGGTCGAAGCTTTTTGGATGACATTGACCGCATCGTATCATATGACTATGAACCTAGCGACAACGACATTGTTCGTGCGCGTCTACGAACGGTTGGCGTTCAAGAACACAGAGTCGTAATGGACGACAGTAAGTTATTCAATTCTTCCGAACACTTACATTAAGTAGCATTCCGCAGGCAACGGGAAAGAATGGCTATTGTATGATGTTGGCGGAACGAGGTCTTTGGTAATCTTGATCACTGATCTAGTCATGTTTTGGAACTAACAACCCTCCTATGAAGCGTGTAGCATGGGCGTCGTATTTCGACGATGTCGATGCCATCATTTTTCTTTGCCCAATCTCTTGTTTCGACGAGCAGCTCCGTGAAGATCGTCG
Organism: Suillus fuscotomentosus; assembly: GCF_016647785.1. Lineage (NCBI taxonomy): Eukaryota > Fungi > Basidiomycota > Agaricomycetes > Boletales > Suillaceae > Suillus > Suillus fuscotomentosus. The sequence continues at coordinate 69,254 of NW_024539598.1, forward strand.
CATAAACCGCCTGGAAGATAGCTATCTCCTGTGGAAATCAGTCTGTTCATCTCGTATTCTAGCCAAGACCGAGATCATTCTCTTTCTTAACAAGTGCGATCTCCTGCACAATAAGATCAAGCGAGGATTGTCCATAAAGGATCACATCCCGAGTTACGGCAGTCGCAAAAACGATACTGTTACAGTAATGAAATGTAAGCCCAAATTTGTGTACTGTTTGCGAACAGGTCATCGCTATATGTCGATGCTCACACAGTCCTCTTATTTTCAGACTTCCAACAACATTTTAGGGAAATTTTTAAACAGCATTCCCCGGAGCAACGGCCGTTTTTCATCCATTTCACATCGGTAATCGTGAGTATCTCCCATTATTTGACGTGCCTGGGTTCCATGAGAACGTTCCATCGTTGAGGGATTGCGTACCCATGGCCACGCTGGTACGGGGGATGCCTAACTGGTTTTTATTTTTAGGACACCAAGGCGACCGCAGCTACGCTAAGCGTAGGTGAGTGTCCACAACAGCTTAGGATGTCTCGTTCTCACATGAGTACTCGTAGTCGAGGAAAGTATCCTTCGTACTCATTTACGGAATGCGGATCTTCTGTAATATTGCTGTGTTATCTTATCACGACCTTAGTATACCCCACCACCACTTCACTACTTTCTAACGCGTTGTACCACCATCTTACTAATGTATTTCTCTCCATACTCACTAACATTATCGATGCTATAAATGGCGACGACCCTACCTACATTTAGGTGATATATACTATGCATAGGGCAGTAAGACTGATTAACACGCTTTACTGCACCTAGATTGCTATAATCCATTTGTGGTGAGGGGAATACATAGGGGGATCTCTCTGGCCATGGAATTCCGCAGCTCACAAATACAGCCATATATACGTCTAATTAAGATACATCAGGAGTGAGCCCTGAGTATACTCTTACCAGGTGCATGAACTTAAGGAAAAGACGTTCGGATCCGAAGTTGTTCAAAACGCGTGTGATGCTGCTGTGATTCCACTAACTAGAACTTGCCTGGTAAATGTGTAGTGATTCAAGTTTCATGTCACTGGTCGACTGCACATTACACTTACTGCTATTCAAAATGTGCAGGCAGGTGAAAGACCTGACGAATGCACTAGGTACCTGACTGCCTCTCGGACATACCACTAAGGTTCACCGCTAATTTTGGTCTAGTGGAAAATCAACGACTCTCAATTGAGTAAATCCTTGGTAGATCACTTAGCAAAAATACTCTAACGAGGTACATAATACCATGAAACGACTAAGACAAATGTCTTTACGAACCCGCTCGACTCTGTCCTTCATCTCTACCGTTTCCGTTCCGCAAGACGGGCGTGGCGAGTCCCCTCTCAGAACGCATTTGCTCATCTGGAGATTGTGAAAACTGCCTGCCAGGCGTTATCGTACCCACTACTCCAAGCTCCACTTCTGGGCTCTCAGCCTCGTCTTCACTGTCCTGCGGCGTACCCAGTGCGCTTAGATTCGCACCTGCGGGTTGACCGGATATAGAGATATTCCTCCGCGCACGTCTGGCGTGGAACGTGCGGCTAGCAGTGGCATTCGAGAACAAAGGAAGAAGATATCTCTCATCTAACGCCTGGAACCATTTGCCATCCTCGTTGACCTGTCTGTCATCATGTCTTTCCGCAGACGGACCGGCATCCGTTGAGGTCGTGGCCATGGGAAGTACTTCCGCTTCTGACTCAAAGGACTCCGATGATGCTGCAGAAAACATAGTATTACCGATCGGTGATGGTGGTGCTCCCGAGTGGTGATTATAAGCTCGTGATGCATAGTGTGACCCTACTCTGCCTGCAGCCCGCCCATATCCATGTTGCGATGGCGAAAAATATGGTAAGGGCTCAGAATCATCGGTGTACCTGTTCCATGAACCACTATGGCGGCGATTCTGCCATGCGTTGCGTCCTGGAGGTGCATCTTCGTCGCTGCTGCTAGCAGCTTCGTCTTCAACGCCTGTGCGAATACCAAGGATCTCTAGCATGCGTGCAGTTGTACCCCCGAAAACGAAAACAGTAAGCACCACTACAACAAGGACAGTCGTCCGCAGTGTCTGCGCATTCTCGCCCTTGAACCCAGCCGCGAGTGCCACACCCACTGCACCTCGCAAGCCAGCCCAGAACAACATCATCTGGTAAGAGTGTGGAATCTCCTCTGTTCGCTGTCCCCGAGCATGTCGAGTGAAGAAGTTGATTGCTTCAGATAGTGGGAAGACAGCTGCGTATCGGGTGAACACGACTGCAACCGTCGTGACCACAATGAAGAGAGGCTTGACATAGTTGGTAACGCGCTCAGATGATGGAGGACTTGTGAAAAGTGAGAGACCGAGGTAGATAAAAATGAAGTTCTCGGAGAGTTGAGCGAGAGTCGAGAAGATGTATTTTGTTGTTCGCTTGCGTTCGCCGGGACATGGTATGATATGCATAGTGTTTCAAGGTGATTCCGCAGAACAGGAGGGATACGATGCCAGACATTGACAGGCCATTAGACAAGAAATAGCAGGTATATGCGCACAGGGCAACGAGACAAGATTCGATGGAAGGATACAGACTCATTGACGAGTGTTTCAGGGTCAGGGACATTGCCAGGCCGAAACTAACGCCAAGGGCCATGGATACGCTGAATGAAAGCAAGAAAATTCCAATGCCATGGAATATGGACGAGATGTATATCTCTGTGCCGTGGAATTGCGCGAGAGTTCTGAAAATGACAGGATAAGTGACGAATTCTAAGGGGAGAAGGGCAATTCGAACTTACTCATACATGACAATACTGACCGCATCATTTAGCAGACTCTCGCCAAAGATGATGGTGTAGAGCTTTGGGTCCACCTTATACTGATTGAATATGGCAAGAACGGTCACTGGATCAGTTGCAGATAGTGTGGAGCCGTAGATCAAGCACTCCAGCAGTGTAACATCTAAAGATTCTAGTCCCAGGAATGAGTAGAGATACACCAGCACACTGTCCTAGAACAGTTAAGCAAAGTATCGATAATGCAAGTAGCGTTTTCGCATTTGACGCACCCGACACCGACAGCTGATATTAATGTGCCCAAAAATGCAAAAGTAAGGATGGAGGCGAAATTTCGGAAAAAATTCTCCTGCAGCAAGGTTGTATATGTCTGAATCTATTTGGATATCTGCGCATTACTCACTTGCTTGAGCTCGTATCCGGAATTAGAATGATGGGAGGAAGTAGCAAGTTGAAGAACAGAGTATGTTTGAAAGTCTATGAATCAAACTTCAGCCACGGCACTCGCAGTTTTCAAGTATCAGAGACATGCAAGACACCAGTCTGGCATCTGCCAGCAAAAGCAATGCAGAGACGTGACGACGAGTGGATACTCACCAGCATTTCTCGAATCATCGTTCCTGGTGCAAGTCTAACCACCAACCCTACAAACATCCCTGCAAAGATAGAGACGGTGGTCTCATGAATGGCCCGGATTTTCCTGATTTGCAGGTAATAAGATGTCCATAACGAGACGATGAGTAGCAAGCAAACAAGAAACAGAGACCATGACGAATAGTACTCTTCGTCTGCTGGAATGGGGGCTTCAGGGGATGCTGCGGATGGCGCCTGTACTGTTATTGAGCTCAACTTGAAGGCCATGAAGTGTACGCAGCCGAAAGTACCACCGTGCGGCTGTAGCCAAGTCGGGATTATGGGTACTCCCACGCATTACAACCGTAGCATTACGTAATAAATGCGGTATCTTCCTTTTACTATTAGATCGTAGCGGCGGCGAGCGCCAGTCCCCGACTCCGATACTCCGATAATACCTTGATCGTTTTTTGTACTCTCACAATTTCCATGCGAATTCTCATGGGCTCGTCTAAGTCCTCCCATTCATGGATATAACAGTCAGTCAGGCCTAAGCTAACATCACAATGTACGAGTCCCACCACAGGGCACCGGAGGTAAAAAAAGACAATAGGCAATATTGGGTCGAGAGTACGGAGTCTCTTGAGAAGGCTGAAGGCGGTGAAAATAAATGAATAAAGACAGTGAATCGTAATGTCTCAGTTATGTACGTAATCAATTCCCACGACACGTCCATTGACAGAAAAATGAGCATGTTTGCGTCTGACAAAACCCTTCTCCCACTTCGTGGGAGTTGGGGAACGAGCAGAAACCTGGGTGTATTAATGGATGAGATATACAATAGGACACTCTATGCATGTTGGCTGCTTATTTCATCTCCTCCGGGTCTTTTCTCCCTGAGTTCGAGCAGCGATAATCTCACTCCTCTTGCTCATGTACCACGATTTTGCATACTGCATAGATTCCATCATGGTGGGTGGTTTGACCTTTGGTTCTACACGGGGAGTTATCTTGAGCCACCTGCGCACTGTTGTACGTTGCAGGATGAAGGACTGCAGGCATGACACTGCTACACCAGTCAGAATGGACAACCACAAACCCTGAATACATAATTGTTAGAATTGAATGTGCAGAAATTAACAGGGAATCCCTACGCTAGGCAGTGAGCCCATGAGAGGGACACTCATGAACGAAAAGATGCGCATGAAATTCATGAGATGGGCCATGTCGGGACGCTCAGCAAAATTAACGTCATTTTTCATCACCTGCGACCACCATTTAGTGTCAATTTCCCAGTGCATGACTTCTAAACACACGCACCGACATTTGGATGTTGATGGCAACAGTGGACAAGATGGGTAGGATATAGTACGGGTCTGACATAGTCAAGTCAGGCAGAAAAAAGACGCCGCTCTGCTTGAGCTGTTCTACAGGAAGCATGGTCATCTTCCTGACAGCAAAGAACAAACCCAGTGTGACTGGGATTTGAACAAAGGGCATGATAATCGAAGGAAGCACCCGGGCTCCCGCTTTTTCGTAAATTTTCTGTCTCTTCAGGGATATACGCTGCAACGCAATGCGGTCGCTGGTGTCGATTGATTTCCATTCCGCCGTCACGGCCTGCAGTTTATCGGTATAGGGAAGTAAACGCGACGAGTTGCGAAGGCTCATGATATTGGCAGGTAAAATGAGCACACGCCACAGAAGTGTGCCAGCAATGATCGTGTAAAACCACGGCATTCCAGTGCTGACCTGTAGAAGTTCGAATGACCACCTTATGATACCAGCCGGTGACCAGCCAGCGAGGCCTAGTTCTGCTAAATCTCCATATTGAAGTGGTCGAATGACGGTGTCAAGCGCAGGAATATCGATACCCGCACCGCTATCAACAACGGCTGTTAAACTATCCTGCGTGGTAGTCACTGGTATCGGAGCAGAGTCTAGCTCCAGTGTCGCTGCACTGGTTGTTGTTGCTGATTCCAAGTCCACAACAGTGGTACCGATGTTGCTACTGGAAGCTGGTGCTGACTCCACTACCGACGCCGCCTGCTGCTCAGGTATCGCCGATTTTGATTTTGACCACCAGAAGTTACGAGTATGCGGTATGTGCCGGGAAGAGATCACCCTCGGCGTAATTTTTGAATGCTACAGGAAAACTGAGTAAACGAGCGTATGCGATACCCTTTAACACGCACCGGCAAGGTTAAAAACCGCGTTTGGTTTTGAGACACTTGCGGCCATATTCTGTGGTGTCATTAGCAGTGCTATGTCGGTAGACTCATTCATCAGAAACGTACCTTGCACCAGAAACCCTTGGACCCAGGCGAATGCCTACGCGTACCGTTGAAGGCAGAAGCATCAATTTTTAATGTCAAGCCTACACTCTGCTCAAGCTGACCACCACCTTCGCAACTCGAACTGTAAGTAAAGGCTAGAGAAATAATTTAATGTGCCGAACCGAGCCGAGCCAATTTCTCACAGTACTATCGATCGATGTCGATAATTTTGGACCCATGATATGATATTGATGCTTCACCTTCATCATGCACACATACCGGTGAGCTCTACGAAAATAACTTGCGATCATTAATATGGTTGAATTATTATTATAGAGGTCATAGAGCAGACTCGTACAAGCCAATTGATGTCCTTGAGCTCAATGAACTTCGGGCACGCAATCGCACATTCAACGGTGCTTACCGCCGTACCGCCATTGCTGCCCTTGGGTATGCACTAACGGCCCTCCGACTGTTTGATTCGCGTTTTCTTCGAAGTAAGTCTGCTATCTTATCGTCTTTGAATTCCTCCATGATGACCGTCACCTGGTTCTCCCTCCGCCAACCACAACATCGAACAGTTGGTATTGTCTATCTAGTTCTCTCCATTCTCCTTTTCGCTCTCGGGTATATTCGTGCTCGACACTCACAGCATGACTTTTCCGACGGATCAAAAACTAGCGCTCTTTATGAACAGGCGCTCCCTACTGTCGGGCAGGAAGACAAACGAGAGTATGGTCGTCCATTCATAACGGCTGGACGTGATGTTATTGCTGTTGGTGCACTCGTGATGATAGTGGAAATCCTGTTGCTTGCGTTTATACTTCAAATGTGATTCTTTTCTGTGCTGCAACAACTTCATGTTGGGTATGGTGCGATGATTTACCTTGCTAGCTCGGAGCTCCATCTAAACTCATTTGTATATAGCTATCTATTCATACCCGCACTTCCTATCCTGAGTCGTTGTCAGCTGAGGAATGTGGAGCACTTGATACGCTACTTAGTGTCGATGTAGTGTAACCATTGTATGAAACTCAGATGCATTTCCAAGGATTCGATCATCCATCAACCGCTGATACGTTAGCAAACTGTACTTGTTTATTTGGATACTGTAAGTATAGAACAATTCTAAGGTCTCGCGGCACAGCCGACAAGCTTATTGTATCATTAATGAGATGAGTACGTTGGTATATTGAGCCGACTTGGTACCGGGCAAACGACTGAAATGATTCCAAGCACACCATGTCCACAAGGATCGAAAAGTGAAAGGGAAGAAGACAAATAACTTCAAAGATGATGCCGGGAGAGTATTTGTCTAAAGAGGAATTGCAACAGGTATAATAATAGACAAGTCCGTTCCAGTCACCATAAACAAACCATCAAAATTCCACAACTATCAGCTACGAGTCTTCCAGACTTGTATAGTGTAGGCCTCAGAAAGCTGTGACCGCGAGACCTGCAGCACCCAAGATAGCACTGACGAGCAACGATACATCTGCATTTATTGACCGGGGACTGCCACTGATAAGGCCACTGGACAGACCGCCGGCGGCCTGCACAGCGCCACTCAAGAAGCCACTCGAGCAAGTTGTCGTGACGGCATTGTAAAGAGTAGACTGACCACCGAGCAGTAAGCTGTTGTTCAGGCCTGGGGCGTAAGGGAGACTGGACTCGAACGTGATGTATGACGTGAGAATGTTGCGTGTGCAAGTGGTGCAGAGTTGAGTCGAATTCATTTTGGGATCAAGGAAGAGGAACACGAGATTGGTATCCTGGAATGTCGTGGTGTTGGGAATAAGTGCAGTGGTGGAGTTGCTGACATCCCGACGTGCGGAAGCCCCGCTATCAGGCGTTGTATACAGGTATTGCTGCAACGCCTGTTGTTTATTGGGGGTCACCAAAGCCACATTTCCAGCAGTAGAACTGCTGGACGTGGTGTTTAGCTGTGTGACACAGTATTGCCCGTTGTCAGACTTTGAGCATACGGCTTCTCTGAGTGGCGTCAGGACATAGAGAACATCATAAGTCCTGAGGACATCGGTATTGACATTCGTCGTGAGTTCTGCTGAGCATGCCGAGTAGTAGGACAACAACTGAGAACGAACAGTGCTGTCAGGACATGCAGCGAATGCAGATGTCGAGCAGAGGTTGCTCAATACAGTGTTGATAAGGCTCGTGGTGATGTTGCTCGAGTTGACCCCGGGTGCAAAGGCAGATGTCGCAGATGTAATCGGCGTTGTACAGGAGGAGAAGCTGCTGTTGCTGTTCAGACTAGTCAAATAGTCTGAACAACTTTGACTGATTCCTGAAGGAATGTAAGGATTGGAACTGGAGGACTGGTTTCGAAACAGTGTCGTCAGTCTAGCAACCAATGATTTCACCAAATTTAATACTTACAGACTGTGCCAAAGAAGCAGTAATAAATAAGGAGAGAATAGCAAATGACTTCATTGCAAGGTGGGTATGATAGATATCAACGAGTGGACGGGTTCTTTGCAGTCAATGGCGGCGATGGCGACGAAGTTTCTGTTGTGAAAGAAAACAATCATGGAAAAATATCATCTATCATTTATAAACAAAGCCAAATACATAACACACGTGGTGACCAGTCAACTAGCGTTTTGCTCCAATATTTGTAGCTAGTCTGCACTAGCAACGGGGTTTGATCAAAACATGCGCCCATTGTGACAGATATCCTAAGATGGGGAATACGAGGCTTCAGGAAGTTATATCACCCTCAGCACTCTTCACTCTAAATACGGCATGCCGCCGCCGCTCGTCCCGAGCGGACTATCATCGATTCATCCCTGTATATACGGCCCGCACCTTTTTAATGTACCTTTAGTCTTCAGTAAGGATGCGGGGGATACAGGGACGAATCGAGGCCTATCGAGGCACTGCTCTGGTTGCTCTTTCACCTTATCGGTTGGTCTCTACCAGTGTGAGTGTACCATTTACCTCGGTACCTGGCTAAATCCAACATTAATCTGTTCCACGCGAGTCTCACTCCACAGATCAGTTGGTTGATCGGGCCGCAGTTCGGTATCTCACACTACAAGGAGCATGCAATAATTTATTGCGAGTCGTGACTGAGCTTACCCATATCCGATCAAGCACGGATCTTGCAGACACCTGCCAAGTGGCCCATACGGCTGCATCACAAATGTCCTACCTGAAGTATGCACCTTTGATTCCTTCTCAGACACTAGGCTAGTGATCAGAATTCCCAGTACAGAAGATTGCCCTCTCCTACTCTCACCCGGATTCCAGGAAAAACCTACTAGTACGGACATGAAAGAGTCTACGTTCTACTCCAGTAAGTCTATCGCCGCTTAATCTCGCCTGGCTCATGTGCGTCATGTTCAGGATCCGCACTGTCGTGCTGACACCGCTTCTGTTCACATACCCCCAACCTATCTGGATTCTTGTTCAGTTAGGTTACTTCTGCAGACAAATACATGACATGTACATACAAGGAAAGCACTTTGAGAGTACCAGGACGCTCGGATTGGATCGTACTTGTTACAGCAAGTTGCTTGACCAGAGTCCTGGAACTCCGCTCAGTTCAGGTTGCGAATCCTCTTATCTGCGCTAGGTTGTACATGCGGCAAGGCCAGCTGATATTCTACCGGCAAGAGTTCATCTCCACAACGCGGTAAGCACCGAGTGTCTCCCATAATTGCTTATCGTGGCGACCACTTTTTTGCCGCCTTATTCCATCTAGTATCCATCGAACTACCTTGGCTTCGATTACCCTAGTCGTAGGCGGGTTTGCCCCGCCGGATAGAGTACTGGCCTGTCTGCACATGACATATAAAACGGTATGATACCCATTTCGCCAACAATCGCTTTCGATGCTCAAAGCCATCTTTGCATGGAGGATATGCATGAACGTTCAAGAGTCAGCAGCGCCAGCGTGCTGGTTGTCCACAACCATTTCGAGTTGGTCAAATAGATCAGTGAAAATAATCCGCATTTGGGTCCATTTCGAACATAATCACTCATTTCCGTCGAGGTGCTGCATGAACCATGCGCTCATGATCGTTCCTTGTGTGGCATATCGTCATCGATGTCGCTACCAGTCTATAATATCGGGAGCGCATTTTAATAACACGTAACCGCTCAGCAGACCACACCTTTTTGTATTTGAATGAAATGAGTGAACGGATGAGCTCCCGGGTGGGTGAAATACATAATGCAGAACTGAGGTATTGGCAATAAATTGGAAATATAGTCTGTCCAGCTGAGGAGATTAGCGCAAATCGTAACTGTATATCATTCAAATCATGGGGTGCCACAAAGGTCTAGTCTGCGGAAGTCGGAGATTTGTAGAGTCGTGTTTTATGCATCTATGTTCGGCACCATAAACTCGAGGAATAGAAGACGATCTGTCGGATTGATGCGCAACATCAATTCCCGCAAAGCCTCGCAACCAACATGAACCTTGTCGTGAAAATAGAGGTGTCGGCTGGTGTCGGACACCTCACGATGATCTTCGATTGATCAATGGGGCGGCGATGCTTACGTCATAGCCAACCAATGAAAATAGTTTATCAGTTTAGATGTAAAGCCGGACACAACCAGGAAGCAAGAACACGCCAGCTGGATATGTTATCTTATCACTCAAGTATATCAAGCAAGAACTTTGGCACAGCACGGAAGTCAGGATCTCTCATTGGTGGAAAGGACTCAGCTATGACTAAAAAGCAGCAATATTATTTCCGGAGCTAGCACGAAAACGACGCGTCAAAGCGTTTTCGGCTTTGCTGGTTCATCAGTAGATTCTAGGTCAGCCCGGGAACTCCAAGAGCTCTTACAGCAGGAAGTTCTGTCCACGCTACCTTCCCCCTTCCCACAATTGGCGCGGACTTCCGTGTTATCTTCCAAAATAAGAATTACAATGTATTTTACAAAAAGTTTCGTCTACAGTCTACAGTAATGGGAAGGCGGATCATCCACCTTGGTCAGGCTAAAAATGCCCCGTAAGCTCTCACGTTCAGACACACTAAAAGACCTCCAGCGTCCGACAAAGGAACGTCTATTGTGGATGTAACCTTCAAAGATCCATGTCCCACGTCCCTCGTCACCCGAGTATTTCTGCGCAAAAAATACGTCATAAGAACGTGAAAAATACGTCGAGCGAAGCAAGGCTAACTGGTTTTCTCGTCAGAGTGACAAGTCCATCAGATAAGCGGATTCTTCCAAAGAAGATAAATGCACCCCAGGTGGCTTCCAGCCTGCGTGGAGTCTAGATGAATGCGTGAGCAATCCAAAAAACCCTTTTTATAACGAAATACTCACTTCACCAGTAATCACGACATCCAGGGCATGCCGTGGGTCCCTGTAGTTTTCCGAAGAATCAGTTGGGCGAAAAAGTTCATATCGATGTTTTGATGATGATCCTGTGGCGTCCGAAAATTCATTTGCTGTCTTTGAGGTGGGAAGGCATGACAATCGTGTCAACAACTATGAACGCAGTGAGAATCATACGCACAGTGACTCCTTCACAATCATTCATGGATAGATGCTTGAACGCTGACTCCCCAAAATCACCATTTTGCGGAACGCTGGGCAATGGAATGCATGGTGTGAAGCAGAGGTGTTCCTCAAGTCGGCATTGGATAGGATGTCTGGACACGAAATCAGGCAAAACCGTGGGATCCGATTTCTGGGAAGGGCATCGACAAAACGATGTTGGTGATGTCTAAGGAGGTTTTAGTCGAGTTCTCGAAGCCACATTGACCATCGCCTACCCTGTGAAATTCATCATCGATTAGGACTAGTAAATGATATCAGGCACTCACATATATGTACCTTCCCAAGTTCCACTTAGCAACCCAATGCACGACCGAAGTTCCCAAGTGTCATCCGGCAAGCCCAGGCGATGGGCAATACGATAGAACTCTTCATCGTGAGCGAGACTTCTTGATGCCCGCATCTTCCTTCCCGCACGATCCGCAAAGGGCTCACGGGAGGAGCTTTGATGACCCGAATCAGCGACAAGAGGTGTCCTTCTCCTTGTGATGGCAAAGAAGTCTTCTATAGTGGGACCATCATGTTCCGTGGGGCGTGCAACCACCTGAGTTTGTGGCAAGTGTTTGGGCACTTGCAGAGCGATCGCCTCCTTCAGTGCAAAAGTGAGAAAGATTGACGCGGAAAGAAGGCTGGGAGTGGTTAGCGTGTATTCCTTAGTGTAGATCGAGGATACGAGCGCCCGGTAATTATTTCCGACACAGGCGCCGGGCATTATTTCTGGTCCTCGGCTGTACGAGCCGTCCAATGATAAAGGGCATCGTCTTGTCCCGCTGTTCACATGAAGCGAAGGAACCTAATTAAATGATGTCAGTGATGGTTTAATATGTGGGCGCGGTCACTTCATCACATTTGACGACCCTGTGACAAAAGGTCTTAGTTCCGAAAGCGTCTGACTGCGTTCCTCCGGCGGCATATCGGTAATAAATTCTGGACGATGCATTAAATCAGGAACGCCTATATACTAGAAAGGTGTGCAATAGCCTCACTGTGAGACCAAACCAAACATGCCACAGATATAGCTAATGCGCGAGCCGTGTCGTCACGGAAGGCCCCTTGTTGGCCAAGGCAACGTTTCAAGAGCATACGTATATATTGCGCAATGCCGGCAGAGTGAAGCTGAAATTCGTTCATCCCATCGCTCTCCAACAGCATTAGGTAGATTGTCCAGAGGTCGGGAAGGATACTGTGATCGGCAACATGGCGATGCCGGATACGTCGAAGCACCGCACATCGGCGCTGTAACTCCAATGCCAGGTTCGTAGTTGTTGGAGATGGTAGCTTGCTGCGACGGAGATGAGCAGCTAGGTCGAATCTACTGCGAAACACCCGCGCATAAAGCTGGGGGCAAGATTTCAGGGAGAGGGCGTCATGTAGGTTGCGGCTACACAAAAGTAGCTGGAGAACAGCACCAAGACCAGTGAGCGGCGCGGAAGCAACAGTGAAGAAAGCTATCTGCGACAGAACATCGACAGGGATTGATTCGAGGTGAGGAAGCATCATATGCTGTGTAGAATCATGACTGCAAGCCCCTTTTAAACTAGAAAACAGGTGAGTGGCGGAGTGCCGTTCGAGCAATGAGATCACCGCGCGAACTAAGCGGAGGTTCACTTTTCTCATTGAGAAAATCGAAACGTCTGAAAGAGAGGTAAACACACGTTCTCCAGATCAGATCTTGATTGTAATCGTGGCTACATACCCGTGTGCCTGGTTGAATTCATATATCCGTCTTCACAGCAAGTGCTATCGGAAGCGCACCGTAATTCCTGGCCAAATAGTTTCCACTTCTAGCACGGGGCAATATATGTGGCGTTGATTGCGCAACTGCTGTCCTAGTAGTCGTCTCCCAGACTAGTACTGCTGAATCAGGGCCGACCGCTAAAGTTGAACGTGTACATCACTCCAAATTTGAGTGCAAAGCAAGAAGGCGGATAGCTTGCTGCGACACCATTGCGCAGTAAATGACTGCTGAGCACTCAATGGATCCACCATATCTTGTGAAACATCCTTTGAGCTTCCAGCATCTGACGAGGGTAAGAGAGCCTCATCGAGAGCCGTCGCTGCCAAAGCAACTTGCTCTAGCACGGAGATGAATAATCCAGACTCGTTGTTAGATGGCAACAAGCGTTCCGAGCATCGAACTACTCCGATGGTGCATTGGCATTATGATAACGGTCAAATGGCGGTGGCAAAACGCATTTCCTAAGATACGCTAAGAAAGGCAACATAGGTTTGCACTGCTTTGTGCATTCCCCCATCTGTTTGAAGTTAACCTTGTCCACTGACTGATCTAGCGTGACAACCACTCACAAAGTTGTGCGTGAGTGAAGCGAAATGTGAACCCGCGCGTTGCCTATGCACTGTGCGCAGCAGCTATTTCTTCTCTGTATGTAAATGCCCTAAAATTTACAATCGATATTGATGCGTGTTTTGTGCATGCGGTTGGCCGATACTATGCAGTGTCAGCGTTATGAACAAGCCAACTCATCATACGGTTGGGACTTTGCCTTGCAGGAAGCGTCTGATGTGTGGGTCCATTTAATTGGCACTAGTACATTCATCACGCACATTAACAATGATCGTATCGCACAAAACCTTCACATTTCCTAGAATGATGCTTCTTCTTCTTAACTTGTCTTGTCACAGCTTACAAAATCTCGCTCATCCACACCCAGTTTAATTACAGTTCTTTAGGAAGAAGTTAGGTGTAAATCGTTATGCAAGATACAGGAGGATGCTTACTCTGCATGGCAGCGATATCGGAACTCTGGACGTAGTCATCAAATTCAGCAACCTTCTCCTGTAGATCGTCCAAGGAAACGAGTTCGTCCTCTGTTCAAAACAGTCATGAATAACCCCTTCATTGATACGATGGGGAATGATAACTCGCCAACAACTACAGTGATTTGAAGCTTTTTGATGCCATAGCCGACAGCGACTAGTTTGCTGGCACCCCAAACAAGACCTTCCTGTTCAATGGAACGTACCGCGTCCTCGAGTGCTTGCATGTCGGTTTCATCGTCCCAAGGCTTAACCTCCAAGGTTACGACAGACTATTTGGAGGCAGCTGTCATAAGCGCCGCGATATAAAGCAAACGAAAAGACCAACCTTCGCAGCTGCTTTGGGTTTATTGGCTTTCTTTGCATTGTAAGCGGCAACACGTTCTGCTTTGAGCCTCTCTGCCTCTGCGTCTTCTTCATCGTCATCAGCGAAAAGGTCAACTTCGTCTTCATCAGCAGCAGCAGCAGCGGCCGGAGCCGGAGTCGATGCCGATTGAAGGAAAGCCTGCCCAGCTGTGCTTGTGCCAGGTAAAGTCGCATGCTCCGCGGCGTAAGACTTGATGTGAGAATACCATCTGGCAGAATGCGGGTACTTGGATGGCTCTGGTGCCGTAAGCAAGTTGTAAACGTGAACGTCTGCCTGAGAGGGCGTGTAGCTGGAAACAAGAGATTTAGCTAAATATAACAAACATTAAAGGCCAAAGGAGAATCAGAAGGCTAGGTGAAGAGTTATCGGCATATCTGAGCAGCGGTGTCTAGTCGCTTCTTGGAAACACGGACCATAGCATAGTGATCATCACGAAAAAATGTTGAAGGATGGACAAAAACTCACCCTTCGATGTAGGACCTGGTACTTAGGTGTTGCTCAAGGGCGTCGAAGTTCAAAGACATCTTTATCGTCAAGACTGCAGCGATGGTTGAGTAGAATGATAAGTTTAAAATTTAAAGTTGTTTTCGACATGCCTCTTTAGGGCCGGCCCACCAAACAAGCTCGACCGCCGGGCGACTTGTACTACAACTCGAAGTACTAACAACAATTATCTTGGTGCTATTACATCTGCCCTGCGGGATACTACAAGCTGTCATTGGCAATCCATAGAATGCGAACCTGACGATACCCGGACCAGCAGTTGACCCGATGTGATTTTTTCTGTATACTATGAGGCTGCAATTTATTGACTATCCTAGACTTTCACCAGTGCTGAGCACTGAGTACTGAGCATTTGTAAGTCGTCCTTGTATTCCCTTCGTGTGTAAAACTTGTTAAATATGGTGTCCTCTGCATTTTATAGAGCCAAACCATTTCGCCATATCAGACACACCCTTGCCTCATGGCATCCTGTGCATTCATATATGAACTTTTCTATCACGGTGTAGAAAGATCTACGTGGATGAACATGCTTTTGGCATAGACGAAATGCACCGGTACCGGGGTGAATCGATCCCATTGGCCCAACTGCGTGACTTTCATCTGACTTTCAAGTTGTCTTGGTGCTGAGACTTCTCAAGATGATATGACGCTATTAATTTGCCTGAATTATGGGACTAATGACACAAGGCAAGTGATTATTCACTCCTCTTACAAAGCCTTTACTCATTTCATGCAATGGGTAGTAATCAAGCAACGGAACAGCTTGCCAAATATGATGCAAAACTGTCATCTTACCTATACTTGGAGGGAATTCTTGTTAATTCTTCGTGAGTACTGCTTGCCAAGCCAGTGACAGTTGCTCGTATCGTATGCCGGAACAGGAAAAATCAATTGTTGGTGACGATGGGCCACACAAGACCCCTACTCAAATGTCTGTCCGTCTCGCTTCATAAGGCGGAAATTGACTGATCAGAGTTCGCTTATGGAATACCGCTTGATCCCGATATCTCAGCCCTGCAAGGCCTAGTCCCAATGAGAACACGACATTTATACCGCATACCCCCCTTTCGAATAAAATATATAGTCACTCGTTCTGGTCTCCGTCTTCCCCGCGATGAAGCGCCATCTTGATACTGACGTTCCTCGCATACTATGCGCTTCCGTCATTCCTCGGGTACTCACATGATGACCGTCAGGCTACATTCCCGCTATTCTATCCGCCTAATAGACCCTCGCGCTTCGATTACGCTGATATGGTTTCGATATGGAGTGGTGCGAATGTCATTATATTTATTATGAGATCAAGGGTTCGCAAGCAGTCTGATGCGCGTCCATTAGCGATGGTGTCGGCATGGAGCTCCTAATGATTGAAAGCTGGGTGGCTACTGACTACCGTGAGCGTCGCGATCATCCTGCGAAATTGCCTAGTTCTCACCTGATGGTTGTGATTGTCTTCAATCCATCATGATGTTCCTCTAAGGGTACTTTCGCGTAATATTCCACTTCATGTCACTCCAGAGTGCTTACTTGTTGACCGCAGCGCCGTGACGTCAATCAACATTTGCAGTACTTACAAAAGTTAGTACAGAAAATTCGAATGTGGTGTGGAACGTGTGGATGCCGTCAAGGCTGTATACATGCGTTCGGACACAATCTGGATTCGCGCTCGACGACCGTTGCTCGTGCTTTTTTTTTTTTGGGTTCTGCCTGATGTATGTAAGCGTGTATAAGGCTAAAGCCCAGCTGTCATTGTGGTGATTGGCATGAGTGGTGACGCGCGGGTTTCCGAAGTCGTCGGAATTTAAGTACTCCGTCGGGATCACATCATCTGAATCCTGGAAAGGATACAACGACTATGAGGAGTCGTGTGAATGAGTTTTGAGTCATCGAGACTCATTCACACGACTCCTCATAGTCGTTCGTCTGCATGCTTGCAAGGGTGCGACCATTCATCTATGAAGCCTTGAGGTGAAAGGTAACGTGTGAAGGGTGACAAGGTGGTAAACATTGTATTTGGCGAGTTGTGAGAGACGCATATGAACACATCTTGATATCAAGCAGGAGGTCATCAGATTTGACATGAGAATCGCAGAAGTGCTGAAACGATAAAGACTCTCGTAAGCCGCAACGTGCGTTAAGGAGTTGTAACATACTTCTGTATCCTAGATCTCGAGAATTGCTGTGGTACAGCATTCGTGGCAGTTTTCTGTTCGTGCCTCTACTTACCTACGAGATAAATTACTCGACTGGGCGTAGTATGAAGCCTATTAGTGCGGGGAGCTTCATCCACATGCCCAACAACGAAGGCGCTGAAACGCCTACTTATCACCTCGGGATTTGGTGATACGTACTGCCGGCGTATCGATGAAGAGATTGTGCCATTTGACCCACGATCAGTGGCGGCTGGGTGTTTTACGAACATGCTCGGACCAGAACGTTTTATCCGAGACTGTGGCGGGAAGCATGTGGTACGTGCGCTGTTAGGAAGTCGCGAATTGCACTAAGGCTTTGGACCAAAACCTTGCGTCATGACCCCATGATGTTGAGAGTCTGTCCCACGGAAGTACTCGAAATAGTTAAGCTGAGTCCTAAGAAAGACCCTGTTTTGGAACATAAAGTTAACATCTCAACAAGGAATAGAAAAGGAAAGCGGTTAAACTCACAGCCATGGTCCTGAACGTTGACAATAAGTATTGCGTGTTGACGAAGCGTCGCAAGAACGGAAGGGATGATTATATCACCACATAATCTTACGTGCAACTTTTTCGTGAGATAAAACTCTAGTAATGGTGGATTATCCCCTTCAGCTGAACATATTATTCAACGGTGGCCTTGAAGGCTGAGATGGGCATGAAGAAGTCCTGGCGCAAGTGTCGATGGTGATACTGTTATTGGCCCTACATCCGCTCACGCCAGTCATAGTGACTGTTATGCCTCGTTGCAACTTGAAGTTGGCGATACTTTTGGGAATGACAGTGATCCCACCTTCAGGACAAAGGTTTGCTCTTGCGAGTTTTGCTTCCAATGACGTGAGAGCAGCGTGCATAGATGCAATGTTTTTTTTTTCATCAATGGTCGCAGAGTACATCGATGGGAACTGGTCATCTGATTCCATTTTCCATCATGGTCATGCACTAACGATGGCAGAAGGAGTCGTGGACTTTTACCGGGCGGAGGGGCGTAAATGCGGCACAGCAGTAGTGTGCCTATGAGAGTATCGAATTAGCTGATTCTTGTCATGAGTCATACAGTAAACGCTCAGTCGGGTTCCTGTAGCAAATGCAATATAACACATTGTGAGTTGGTCTACCCTGAATCGCGGGCGAAAACTTTGCTGACAGGCCCGTCATAGTACTTGCAGTCATCTGGATCGGCACTGACGAGAGAGTGGAGCTGGGGTGTAAAAGATGAGGGGAAAAGCAGAGGCCAGATTTAGTGTAGACCGCAAGATGACACGAGGAGGTGCCCAAGAGTTGCGGAATGATGACTGATTGAAGAACGGGATGATGTTCTAGCTATGTAATTAGCTATAAGCGTAGATATGCAATTGATATACAACCAGGACGCGTCCGACTCGGTCCTCGGAGTCTTCGAAGCGAATCTCGGGACGGAAGGCTTGTCCGAGTCGAACTCTAATAATTATCGAACTCATTATTTCTTTAACAAGTTACCTCCCCGAGGGTAATCGGGACTGAACAATTGAATGGTTTAATATTATCAATATATATCATTCAAGTATACCACTTGACATCGGGTAAAAGTTCGCGCGCCGACTAAACCGTACATTAACGTTTCAACAGTGAGCCGCGAATTGTTCTCTTTTGCTAGCTGATTATCTCCGAATGCACTTCTGGTAATCGAACACTTCAAATACCCGCCTGCACTGAGGTCAGTGCGTATTATCGTACATTGTATGTCTGTCGAATTGTATCTTCACTCACAAGGCGCGCGGAGCTCAATTCGACGGAAGCGAAGGTCCTGCCCCATGGGGAACCCATGTCCACTAAGCCTATGTAGTGCAACACCGTCTGCTTCGTCGAAGAATTATACGGAGTCGAGATCTCGGGATGATGATCCAGGCCCAAGGTACAGACAAAATCGTTTGATCAGGATGGAAAACGCCATGTTAATTGGGCACGGCGCCACTGCTATGGGTCCGAAAAAGCATGAGGTAAGTTGTTAGTTTAACTCTCGCTTGAGCAATTACGCCTACCAATGTCGGGCACCCTATGCTCATATTTCCTATCGCCGCCTCTTGTCGCCTTGAATCATTTCACGTGTTTTGGCATTGCAGCCCTGTAGGGCCAAAGGTCGGCCAATCGAAAGAAATTTAATGTCATCTCGTTGCACGTAACAGGGAGCGGCCAGGGTACGGAGTCCGCGATATTCAACGAGCTCCTACCGTATGGAGACATTAATATTAGTAAGAGTCAAAAGGTTTTCAGTCTAATAACTGGTATTATTTATCGAAGGAAGTACCCGAGATGATGGCACTTACTATTACTAGTGCGCCTCGGATACGACCTCATGACATGCTGCGCATACCGTGATCCTCTTGCTGCGTGTTGT
Source organism: Suillus fuscotomentosus (assembly GCF_016647785.1). NCBI lineage: Eukaryota > Fungi > Basidiomycota > Agaricomycetes > Boletales > Suillaceae > Suillus > Suillus fuscotomentosus. The sequence continues at coordinate 88,658 of NW_024539598.1, forward strand.
AACCCGTGTGCGTTCTTCGTCACTAGTACCGAAAGTTTAATCTGAGATTCTTTTTTCCTATTTAGGTAATATGCGTTCCAACAGCATGGCGCAATCACATTCCGGATATAACCGGTAAGTTGGTTAACAAGACTGAATTATATTGACGTCCTTTATATGAGCGGCTTACTTTCGCCTTCCAATGATATCAGTGACCGTACCATAGCTTCTTCGCGGAGCGCCCTTGCGATCTTGTTCACATGAGAATCTCGTGCCAATCTATACCCTTCCAAGCAATGATTCGCAAGTCGCCGTTTCACTGAAAAGCAGAGTCATTCTTCGAGTTTTGTCCCTCCTCGAGCATGTCCGCCTCTCTTATCACGACTCCAGCTGAGCTTTTAGAACAAATCGTCCTAATCGCAGCTCGCCAGCATCTCCAAGGCCCACCAAGTGTCTTGCGTTCCCTACGATTAACGTGCCGCATGGCTAACAGTGCCCTTTCACCTGAGTCAAACTCATATATGTACTTCATGTTATTCAGGGACAGATTTTCTCCTTGGAGACATTTTCAGGCGGTCAGCTCACAGTCGATAACATAGAGCATGAGCTGAGGAAACGTTTTCGAGCACTTCAACGCATTCGGCGAGGCGATGTTGCTGATCCTGACATCCTAGAGTCCCTCTCCACCATCTATATTATGATGCTGGAGGATGATGGTCGGAACTGGGACCAGTTACTTTGGGCTCGACTTCCAATTTTTATGACGCGCTTCCTTCGCGAACGTTTAATGGTTGGTGCCGAGAATAACAAAGGATGGCCCACAGAGAATGAGGTCAATGTCTTGGCGGTTTCCATCTTCTGGTTGATGTCCTGCTCAGGTTAGTATTTACCCAGTCTTCATTACCTGCATCCGTGATTATCATGCCTCCGCAGAGTCCATATGCGATGAAACCGATGAACTCAGGAGAGAGTTCGTGCAACTGCTATCACCATACTCCTTTGCTGGGTTTCGAGTTCGTTCTCTATTAATTATGCTTGTTATATTTTTACAACACATTTTCCAGTATCCATGTTTCACTGGGCTGGAGTACGATTTCTGTCCTTTGGAAAATTCTCCCAAGACTGTTGTCACATCTGCTTATGGGGTATATTCTCCCATTCGTCCAGTTTCAACTACCATATGCTACTTTGGGCGGCCAGTACCGTTCAACCTTCCACCTGTTGCTCCATATGCTATCCTCGTTCACTTTTCTCGTTTGGAGACTCGCCCTCTTATGATCCCTCCACATCTACCAGAGACTCGAGCAGAGGCTGTCGCGAACAGTATTTCAGGGCCTACAAAGGAGGACATAGTATACTTTAATACTCGTTGCAAGACTCATTTTCCGGGCACGATGTACGGCAACCGCTTCGACACTCTGCTTAAGAGCCGGCGACATGATCCTGATTGGACGCGTTCCATTCGTGATCCTCTCTATCGCTCCCCTTCTTCCTTACCTGGACAATATATCCCTGGTACGATTTCCGGTCGCTGGCAGGGATCTTTCATTGTTGAGTTTTGTACTTGTTCATCCCACACATGGACTAATATGAATAGGCCCCATATTATGATGTATACAAGGATATGCTATCGTCTCCCTCTGCTCCGTCACCTTTTCCAACATTTGGCCGGTTCCCTCTTTATGTTACTTTCAGAGAGCTTTACTGTTACTCTCCGTCAATCCCCCTCCCCTTGGGAGGCAATGAAGGCGTATTTGAAAATGCATTTTTGCCAATCGGCTGTCGGTGGCATGAGACCGAGGCTAGTCCTGTCATTAGTTCTTGAGCAAAGGTTGACATTTTCAACAGACAGGGATTGAATTTACTGGAAAAAACGCGTCGTTCAAGGCCTATTATTCTCCACCGAGGCAAGAGCACCTCGAAATTGGCCTCGTCGGAGGCATTGCCGGCGAGTCAAAGCCAAGTGCGCATGGTGCTTTTGATGTCATCATTACAGGAGTGGTATGCGCCATAAAATCCTTCCTGTTTCGTATATAGTAATTTGTTCAACAGACAGAGGATCGATATGCAGCTGCTTGGGGTGGCTACCGCTACATGGGACGGATACGACCCTCAGATGGTCTAATCGTTCTTCTCCGTGAACCAGTAAGGAACGCTAGTCTGCTGTCATTTCTACGCTCAAGCAGTATGTAGCTGGACCCTCAGATGGTTGAACTTGGGCGAGCGTTATTCAGAGGCTACAGTGCGTTAGGTCGATTCAAACGATTGGTGTGTAGTCGCTGACAAGGTTGCATTAGTCATCTCTTCTCGCAACTTTGTGGGTCGCTGGAGACGTGTGTCCAGCGGCGTTCATCCTCCTGAATGGGAGTCAATATTCAGTTTGTGCAAAGACATGTCATGGGAATAGCGTCAATGTGATTTGCGTTCTCCTTAATTGTTGTACATCGCCATAATACCTATTAGTATAAAATACATGTTCTCACACCGAGTGTTTGGGTTAACTTCACCTGCTAAGGAAAAGACTGGCCGACGGCGGCCCGGCAGGACATACCGGTACTACACAACAACTCAACAACTACAGTGTTTTTTGAACAATCTATGCTCACTGCCACTGCGACCGACATAATGTCCACTCAAGCCGTTGCGTTTGACTGGCTTCCCTCAGGAGGTGATGGAGAACATTGCTTTCTTCGCAGCAACAACGACAGATATAGGACCTCCCTCCGACCTGCTCCCTTTACTTCTAAGCTGCAGGAGCATATATCATGCTCTATCACTTGATGCAAATCTACATCTTTGCGCACGCATATTTGAGTATAAATTCGATATCAGGGCCGCCGTTCGTCGTCTAGGCCAGCATATCGCTACGCCTGATGTCTTATCGAAGGAGTTGCGCAAGAGATTTGTTTACCTGAAGCGAATACGGGCGCGGACAGATTCTCGAATCTGTGCACACAGTGCACCAGACATGTCGAATTCGCCGATGATCAGCGAGTTGCTTTGGCTCGCCTACCTAATGATGCTTGAAAACGACGGAAAGAATGTCAAGCAACTGAGGGAATACGCTGGAATGGAGCAATGGTTGATGGAGTATTGGTTCGATGATAAGGGTGCATCGCTCGCCTCGAAGGCGCTCCTGGAAGATGTGTGGCTGCTCGATAACGAGCACAATTCTCTGGCAATGTGGTTGTTTTGGTTGTTTCTCAGACCCGGTGCGTCGTATGGGTTATCTCCACCCTGTACTTCTGTTTAACCCTCATTCACAGACCGTTTCCAGCGTACTGAAAGAAATTATCGGACTTTCGCAACCGTTTTGAAACCGACTGCTTTGGCAGCCAACAGGGTATGTCCTTATTTCTACCTCCATGCACCTGCTGATAATTCAAGTATAATATATGTCACACTCCATGGGAGGACTTCATCCCCAAGTTCTGCCTGCTTGAGCCTACGTGCATAAATCACTATTCTAATCCATATCAATTAACTCCACCGACGATGGCTATTCCTGCAATCCTCTCTTACCTCAGCTTGGTGGGTCCTCTTGTGGGTCCAGCAAGGGCTGTCTACAAAGGACTACATACACCGAACGGCTTTCCATCCTCTCTGAATCAGAGTCTTGAATGGGAAGCTGACTGGCAGAGGTGCATAAATCTTGCTAGAAGCCCTCTCGCTAGCCAATTCTCAGGTGCATATAAGGTGGGCAGTCTACAAGGTGTGTGGGAAGGTGTCTTTACGGTATGTCGATTCATAGCACAAGCCTGAAACCCTCCGATTAAACAAGGTATCTTTAGTACACGGAATTCACTACCTATGCTGCGCTCCTGTCTGGACGCCCACCTTCGATCCTCCATAACTCTATGGTTGCGCAGCACCGTCAAACCTGGAAGTTGCGAGAGTATTACTTAACTGTTTCGAGGGGCGCTGATGGCATTGCTGGCGGTCTAGAATTACCACCGCTGAGCTCGGGTGATCCGCTCAAGGCATTTTTTCCATCTGGCATCCGTATTCACGAGCATGCAGGCAGTGCAGAGGTGCACGAGCCCGGGAAAATAGTTCCACTTTCCTACAGACAGCCATCGGCTTGTGGCGTGGAAGCCGAGGGCCTCGATATTCAAGATATTATTGTCGTAGGAGAGGTCATTAATCATTTACTTATCTTAAACTGTTCTCATTTTTTTGCCAGGGTCATTCTGCTTGGGGCCAATTCAATCTCATTGGTAGGGTACGACCTTGCGACGGTTTTGTTAGTTTTTTGAAAGAATATGTACGTCTACTCAATTCATATTATGTATCGTGCATGAACTCGTCTGTTTATTAGGTCGAAGGCGATCGAGGACAATGGCTTTATCGGGGTTATCTGGTCGGTAGCATCAACGGGAGCCTCTCGGGGCGCTGGCGAGATACACTCAGTCTCCCCGATGCCAATGGTTATGAGGGTTGTTTCGTGATGAGTAGGCGGAGATGATGGAATCATCATATACTGATATCTAGTTATGAATTTAGTTTACCAGCATCCTTACATTCTTCCAGATTCAGGCGAAACCAGAGCGCGTGCATCTCACCTGGACTAGTCTTACGACAAGGTTTGCCGGTCTGTCCAGGATGAGTCCGACTGTTGAGTGACAGAACGAAGATCTTGGGTGAAATGAAAAAAGGGAGCTGATTAATGATTATGGGCGAGTAGGTAAAATATGATGTCTACGCTGGTGTCTATAGCGTTAGTTAAATAGATCATAAAGGATACAGACTGAGGGATGGGGCAGATAATACAGGCAAGTGGTTGGGGTCTAGGAGGACGATGGAATTATTCGTGGATGTCTTGTCAAAGGTCATATGTCAACGTGCATTTGCTTATCAAGGATTCGTACTCACTGGTTAGATCTGAGACTTGGGCGGTATGCTACACAGAAAGTTAGACAATATTGCTGGCAAAATTAGGGACCTGAAATAGAGTAAGAATAAATGAAATGAATCAGACCGTCACGCATATATCGAGTGGCGTGTTCCCGGTGACATCATATCACCAGATTAAGATGTCAAGCCGCATCGTGCGTGGCTAATAGGAGCTTGTGCCTGGTGATTGTCAGCTACGATGATGAAGTGTCCCCACTTGCATAAATCGACTTGTATGAATAATAATCAATTGAAATGCAACAAAATAATCGGGGAAGACGTACTCAGCGGCCGCGGCATTTGACGCAAGGCAAGCTAAATTTCGCATCCTCCGATACCCGAGGGGATGGACATGGTCGTCCGCCCATGCCCTTAGAGCAAGGCTCAAGTACATAGAATCGTACCTGGTGGAGTGAACAGAAGTAGGCTTGAGAGATGCACATCGTTAATATTCTTGCGAGGAGTAATGGAGTGCTACTGTCGACTCACCGCACATTTTAAAGTAGAGAGGAGTGACGACGAATTGAGATAATTATCTCTTCGGGGACCAAGTAAAACTGATTGTATTTGGTACTCACGAGGGCAGTGAAGCTAAGCAACGAGCTTCGGTGGCGTCGGGTGGATGATGCTTGTCAGGATTCCTCGGGAAAGCGGGCAAGACATCCAACTACCATAATTCTGGCGTATACTATACAGGTTGTGCTGGATCGCGCCCATTTAATGCGATAGATCGACTTCATGAGCAAAGCCAAACATAGACAGTCCAAGCGAAGTCATTTCGCTTGGACGGTGAGCTCAGTCTCACTTGAGCATGCAGTATTGAAAATCGTCTCGAAGGAGAACCGAACGTAATATTTGTAGTATATGTACTGCCACGTGCTTCATCTCATCCATTTGGGGTAACTCTAGTATTAACCATTATCGAATCGATCATCTCATGAAACACAGCAGGGAAGGAACGTGTTTGCTCTTTCAAAGTCACCGACATGGAGTACGCAAGTGTAGGTCCAACTATTACGCCACATTTTTTGCAGAACTGAGCCCCGCCCGTAGAAGGACCTCACCATCCGCAAACTCAGGCGCACAACCGATTTCAAAAATCTCACTTTCCGTATAGGCGGCTATACCGAACACGAGCTGGGGCGCTTCTACCATCTGTGGAAGAATGGCCAAGTCCTATCTATCCAAGCAGAACCATATCGTCGTCCTGGCTTTGACTATCTAAAATCACCCTCGACTCAGAACTTAGGCTCATCTGACAAGGAGGCCTTTTATTACCTGCAAGAAGTGCTGCAGACGATGCTCGATAATCTGCAGTTTGGTACAGAGAACAATTGGGCACATCTTGTGAGGCAAAAGGTGAGAGTAACTGAAATCATCCTCCATTTCGTTATTCACAAACGATCACCAAGGACAATACCTACAGCCTGATCTACACTAGAAAGGAGTTTGTTCGTTTGAAATGCCCGGTTTGGACGAAGAAGGTAAATTTGGATGATATAGAAATTACTCGCATTGTGGACTGCGCTTTATGGGAGGGAATACACGAAGGTCATGTAGTGTAATGCCCTCTTGAACATGATTCTCATACCTCATACAGGAATGGAAGTCGACCTCTTCATGGGCGTACACGCACTTTGGTCTCAATTTGTTGCTGCAGAGAGTCTTGGGCATAAGCTCATGAACGAGGCTGGTGTCAGCCATTACACTTATAAACTACTCGCCCACGTTTACAAAAGTGGGATGATCATTGGTGTCATGTGTGAGCCCATTATTGGACGTAAGCTGAAGTTATACTTGATGCCGTCGTTCGCGCTCATTTCATACAGGGCGTGTGTGTCCTACCGATCGTGCTGTTGTTTTCGCAGCAGTAGCTGATATCCAGAGACACGGAATTCTATTGGGATCTCTTCTCCCTCACGATATCCTTATCACTGAGGAAGGTGTTCGCTTCCTGAATATTTCCGGTGTTCAATTTTACAAGGATCACGACAAGCTAGCAGCCGAGGCCGAGACATCTCACTGGGCTGAATTGGCGCAGACTTTTGGGTCAGGAATGATAGCACCACACACCCCACTTGGCTCTAGGGCCCGTGATGCCCTATCCTACGTTATACCTCGTCTGCCTTCTCCTGGGCGTCCAGTTTACACCACTCCCGAGCTGGCCATGATGCGATTTGTCTGGTCGGTGATGACATCACCAGGAGAGTTTGCTCGTACAGACGTTCTGCCACTGCTCAAGTTCAGAGACTCGGAGCAGCAACGGAAGAAATCCGCCGTCACTCATGATCCAAACCACAGAAGACGTGCAAAGATCAGTCGCAAAGTGCTAATCGCACCTCTTGATTGTTCGGAATCGGAAAACCGCTTTGAAGAACTTGACCAAATCGTCCCTACTGATGATGAACCCTACAATCCAAAACGGCGTTCCTCACAACACACCCCGTATGAGCGCCCGAAGAGGAAGCTCCTTCTCCCAAGGGATGATGAATGATCCACGAGTCACAACTCACAGAACGCATGTCGGTGGATCAATCCACGCTCAATCTGGAGGGTCTAGATCCACACGTCAAATCCACCTTATATTTGATCTCAAGGAAATTATTTAATTCGTTCGTACTTTGCTGCTATCTAACCTAGCAGCTATGGGATGAAGTGTTAATTGGACCGCTATTCGTGTCAGTGATGTCGCGAGGTAGTGGGCATTGCGGAGATAATCTCGATGGTCTTGATTGTGTGTTTGCCGAGTCCTGTACATATGTCTTAATTACAGTGTACAAGATATCCCTGTTTATAGATTTTACTAGAGATGTTCGGGTGGTTATGCTATCATTTCACTCGCACGGTACAGCCCAGCTCAGGATGAACATTTGTCTTCAGAACTCAACGTACGTACTGGCAGGTACTTTGCAAGCCCAGCGGGGCCCAATCACTTGACATGAGGTTGACGGCGTTTTGCGATACTAGTAGTTTCTGATCCCTAGTTTACATAACTTGCAATTGCCAGGTTTCGGTGATGATGCATATGACCCGCCACAATTGTACATGTACAAGCTTAAAGCGAGCACGTCACTGTCCTTTCACTGGATGGCCAGGACTACCACAGCGATCGACACCAGAATACAACTACGCCTTAGAAGGAAGTCGCATTTTTAACCAATCTTGTCAAAGTGTACAACAGTGGCGCTGCGTGTGGACTCGGACTTGGAATGGCTTACGATAGCATGATGGTCCCGACATCACGATTCTGCCAATCATTCACATTTGATTCAAATACTATATATCCAAGTATTTATCTGTAAAAACCAAAGAAGGTGGCCCAAAAAGTTGTCAACCAGCAGCGCCCTTCGTTAAGAAGTATAGGCTGTGTCGTATCGGGTGTCGCAAAAACTAACATCCGACTCAGAGTCCGAGTGACTCAGTGGCCGACTTCGGGAAACTTGGTAGGTATTGGCAGTGCAGTGGTGCGACGATAGTATGATAGATATAAGCCCAGGGAGTAACTGTTTCAAATGACAGCGGTGCTTGCCAACTAGCCCGCGGGAGTCAATTGAATCAAACTTCGGGTTGAAATGACGCTGTCGTAGCCCGTGTGACAACCGTATCATATAGAATGCGGTTGTTTGGTTGTATCTTTAGACTCAAACAAACACTGATACTATCCGCTGGCTGCCTTTCTAACCGTAACAACGACGGACAACGCGTCACGACCAAGAGTCACTGGATTTTGGCTGAAGTTGGAAGAAGTTATCTGTTCACTCTCTGGATTCCCTTCTTTCATACTGCAGCAAACTATCATGTCCTCGTTTGTATTCCCGTGTTATCTACAGGCGGGAACTAATGAAATCCACAGTAAATATGACAGTATTACAGAACCCATCACCCCAACGTGTGCCACGATAAAGCGCACTCCATCACGCGCTAGTGTTTCGAGCACATATTCAACCCGGAAGCGAAGGCGGGTTTCCGTGGCTTCACTTCACTTGGGACAAGATTTGGCAAGACCATCAGTACCGGAGACTCCAATCGAGGAGATAAACGTAAGAACATTGCTTAGCCAACATATCATGCTACACAGAGGAGATTTAGGGAGACCGATTTGTGACAGTCCGAACTTCAACGTCATTGCCATTGAATATTACACCGAGAACAAATCGTATCGCCAAAACATTCGGTCTACTTGACGACCGTGTATTAAGTCCCACCAACTCTCCCTCACTCTTTTCAGACCGTTGTTTTCGTTCATTGCTTCGCCGAAGTGCTTCAGAATTGTTTTCAACTTCGCGTGCTGCATCTTTGCTCTCAGCAAAGGCCAATTTAGGGGCTCGGAACCATTTTGTACTAGCACTCGATGGACCTGGGATGTCTACGGACCTTTTTGCCTCTCCAATGGCATGGTCGCATGCCAACTGCATCGGGGTTGCTTTCAAATATGACGTGTATTTTCAGGACCTTGAATCCCGGGCAGTGGTTCACCTATGTCGTTCCTCGCTTTCAGACGGGACGGTCCACAGTATTGATTGGGGTGGCAAAGCCAAACCTTATCTCCTCGCCCTTGGGACGACATTTGGTGATGTTAGAGTTATGGATGCTGAGAAAGGAATGCAGCTCGTAGATTGGGTCGATGATGGTCATGGCATGGGAGGCATGCACTGGAATGGTGATGTTCTTGCCGTTGGCAGAGCTGGCGGCAATGTGACTCTGTTCGATATCCGGATGCGGGCTGAGATAGCCAACATTATGGGCCATAAACGCCGAGTACACGGTGTAAAATGGTCGATTGATGGACACCATCTGGCTACAGGGGATGACAGTGGTATTGTCCACATATGGGACCATAGAGCAAGTAATCTTTTAACGAATGGGGACAAAAATATCCGGATGAAACACAAAGGTCCGGTCAAGGTATGTAGCACAATGAGATTACCTTTCCGCGGTAGTCATCACATTTTCTTCAAGGCCTTATCATGGAGTACATGGCAGCATGGCCTGTTGGCAACTGGAGGGGGTTCCCCCGATGGTGCAATACACATTTGGAATACCGGAAAGATGGCCCCGTCCTCTGGCCCTGTGCATACCATCCCCTTACAGACAACTATCACATCTTTGCACTGGTCCCTCCACTGCAAGGAGCTCTTGAGCACCCACGGATCTTCGTGGGCTGTACCCCAAAGTAACGTACACCCGGCAGCTCATGCATCACCCGTAGGTGTAGAAAACTCACTCGCCGTTCATTCTTACCCTTCCTGCCAACAAATTGTTAACGTCAAAGCACACTCCGCTCCTGTGGGCCACTCTTGTATGGCCCCTGACGGATGTTCTGTATTTACTGTCAGTCCCAAGAGGAGACGATTAAGATGTTTAGGGTGTGGTCCGCGCCCGATGACAAGGACAAAAATGAAGGTAGTGACATGACCTTCAAGTCCGCCATACGATAAGCATTAATATTTTCGATGCATGGACCACTACTACTGCTACCCACGTACTTATTCATTCATAGCACGCCACCCACATGCTTCTATATTTTTGCACGTATACCTGTGTTAATGATTTCCTTCTCTTCCTAAATCTGCATGCATACTTATTTGGATACCTTGGGCCCACCTGGCTGGTATCTACATATCATCATTGGCGCCCTTGCGCTCTGCCTCTGCTTGGACTGTCCATATGGTTCACCCTATATATGTATGACGGACGTGGTAGGTGTGTCCTGGATTAAATTGTCCTTCTACAACAAATTTTTTTGAATGGATGTTATCTGGTGATTACCCCACAGGATAGACTTCAGGCCTCGGGAAGCTATAATCAGCGGATCCGGAGGAGCACAGCACGTTGCCAATCTGTTGGGGGATCAAAGCCGCCACAATTTCGCTTTGACCAGACACCTCGAAGTTGATCCATGGAGAAAACTTCATGTTGAACTTGTGGGCTAATCTTGGGCATTTCCCTATAAAAATCTGACCAATGTCGGTGTCTCGATCTTTCAGGGCGGACTGAGGGATATATGCATGAGACGAGAGCTGATTCAGATAATGAGGCAATATGTCGTCGTGGCTTCGTTGTGGTTCAACTGAAATCTCTACATACCTCCCAACGTTGGTCTTGCATGTATATCGCTTTTCGATGCTATATATACATAGATCACCCTGTTATTACCCTGGCTAAGGCTGGCTTGGTAGTAGTCACATGACGTCTGAATCGGTTGGTGAACCTATCTTGACTCTTGAAGCTTGAAGCTTGAAGAGAGAACTGTTCAGTGGGAGTAATTATAACTGAGTAATACTCATTCACTTCTTCCCATTTCCCCCTGCTTGTTTCGTTAAAGGATATGGCACCTAGTATCGTACTAGTAGCACCTGGAGGTCAGCCACAAAATCAGACGCCTTATTTCCCAACGCTAATCTCGCTTCTCCAAACAGAACCTCGCGAAGGCAATAAGCCACAGCCATTGGGAAATTTTGTCCTAATATTCCTCTTCACCACTTCCACGTTGTGCTTGCTTTACTTGCTTTGGCGTCGTGCAAGTACTCTGCGTGCAGTAGTATCCCACCAGTGCGATCATTCAGTTGAGTTTGTGCTACATAATTTGGACTTATACAAACACAGACTACAAACGTGGACAAGACCGGAAGGTCAAATTCGCCTCTCCGAGGACGACGGTCCATCTGCTACCGAGTTTCTGACTGATGGGGACGACGAAGATGTTGGGATAGTAGATGGTGTGATCCTGGATCAGGACGAGGAACGACCAAGGAATGAGGTTATCACTCTACCTTCTGTCAGACCTGGCTCCTCATCGTAAAACATATATTCCATCATTTGTTTTGCCATGACCTGCCGCTTGATTCTATTCCTGGGGACGGTAATGCATGATGGTCATTTTCACACTGGGTTATCTGACCTTCTCTATCGTCTCAGAGTATCTCGTTGGTCTAACTTCAACACCATGCCTTGCTGTTTAGATTCCATTATGTCTGCAAGCTAGCGGATCTTGTTTTACTATTGGCTTGTACGACAGGCTCCATGTGTTGACATTTCCCAGATCTGATGTTCAGTGGTCACTCCTTGTCGGGTCTTGTCTCAGCAAAGACAGTGTCCATACAGGTCTCTGGACATAAAATATCTCGAATGGTCGATTCTTGTCATGCGCACCCTGGTGTCTTGTCTTAGGATGGCACACTGGATGTATCAAGCTATTCTATGGCCTACCGCCTTCATAGATGACGCCCATTTTCTCTGACTCTTCCATTGTTATCTTTTCTTCCAGTCACAAATGGTGTAGCCGCACTGATTTACTTCCGGACGATTGGCTTGGCGTGCACTTGCTGTCACTGGCTTTGCGGCGGATAAAAGAGTTACCTAGGCACAAGGCGCGGTATGTCTACTCCCAGTGTTTGCTATGTTTTGTGGCTAACGCGAATGTTTAGAGCAGCACCTTTGCTGCTGATGACACACTGACTCAGTACTTTGCCCCAGTACCATGTTAATATACATGACATTGTTATGGGCACGAAGTCAGTGGTCTGATGGGGTTATGCATAAACGCCCACAATTCTCATTTCTAAGTTGCAGGAAACTTTTCATGCGAACTACTGCAGTCCAGGTTTGTCAAGTTGTTCAGAGTGCAGTTCATACAAGGCCCAATCCATCATTCAAAGTTGAATGGGAGTCTGGTCCAGGTCTTCGGGACTGCAAACGACGCACCTATAACTTCCGAGTCATTCTATTTCAAACCATATACACGTTCAAATTGGCCCGGTGTCTATGCGAATTCAGTTACCAATGATGTGCTCTTACGAAGTTGTCCAAGACCAAAGATAGATTCTACCGAACATTTTTGGTGGAAATGGCATTGTTGCATCCTTTGGCGTCTGCGTCGGTGATCATCAAGAGATATACGAGACACTCGTGTACTATTAAGTTGGTTTGCAAGTTTCAGACGACGTCGCATTCCCGCGAATAGATGACAAATGGGTCAGTGTTGCGTTTCAAAATTTTGGACACGTTCGCTGAAAGTCTGCGTTTCAACATTAATCTCATACTTGCGCAGTATGATTATGTTATTTCTTTCCTCTCTCTCTCTCTCTCTCTCTCTCTCTCTCTCTCTGATGAGTCCCCGACTTCCATGTTAATTTTTTTGTTTCCATTAACCACTCACCATTCAATAGAAATCTTGAATTCAATCTAAATTGACAATTCTGTGATATGGCATACATTTACCGCAGATCTCTGCAGAGCGAACACAGCATCATCTATGGTAAATGCAAGCACCTGGATACCCAATAATCGATTGCCTCGCTTCCAACTGGGCGCAGTCATTTCAAACACTCTTGGGAGCCTAGTGATGACTGTCCTCATTTGTGTACCCCCAAGCGAGGTACGGGTTTAGGGTTAGAATAAGGACTTCGTGCAGCGGCTGTGCAGCATGTGGCTTCTTTGCTCCGCCTAATCACCACACGGTGCCAGGCTCCAGCAAGGTCTAACGTCCTGTCTGCAGCCTGCCACCTTTCGTATTTTCTTTTCCCCACCCACGGCTCCCTTTCTTGCACAGCCTATTACCTTACGATTTTCTACTATGCTCATACTCAAGTCACTTGGCTACATAGTCACATCCTTACTAGTCTACTAGTACCGTGACTAGGGCCCCGGGTGTCTACCCGAACCTGCCAAGTTTGTGGCAGTGTGGGCGGGCAGCTCATCTCGGCTCACTTTTGCACAGGTCGGAACCGCCGTGTTACCCTTTCGGAACTTCCACCTTAGCTACTTGCAATCAAGCAGACATTTTCTTTCTCACTACTTACACAACTGTACAAGAGTGCCCACAAAGTTTGTCCGACTTGTCAACTGCTGGCTGGACATTTCCATGACAAAACAATCGATTACCACGGACCGGCGCATCTTTGTCAGCAACCGAAACTATAACAATTAAGGAAATGCCGTCGGCAGAGTTTCGACCACATGGCCGCCAACAGACAAACAAGTTTTTGCGTGCCTAGTACCTACGGTTTGGTCCCCTGGCCAGCTGCGGGCTGCGGTTGGACCGGTAACATACAGGTGCCTCATTTACGGCTAGACAGCGTGTCGATTGAAGATGTGAGTTCTGCAGCACCTTGCCTGCTGCGTGTCCGCATATTGGTGGTCATTGACTTCTAAGAACGCACCATTGCGTAAATGCTAGGGTTGCTCGACCTTCGCATCTACAGTCGGACACTGGAATTACGCTTCTCCAGTGAAGGAGACTACTGAATTTGGTGCATTGCGGACGAACGCATATCTCCGGTAGTACATGATGGACTCGTTTCGTCTCCACAGTGGATGCTAGGGCCAAGCGCATCTCATCATTGGTGGTGGCCTACTCAATTTGGGGGTCCTTTGGCCAACGAGATATACAGTCCGGAGTGTGAGTTGTACTCTACAATCATCTAAGTAAGCAAGGGTTCTGATGTCTACACTACTAGTTAGTCTCCGAATCTGCAACTTGCCGGGCAACTCGAAATCGAATACCTTCGGCGAAGCACCCCACTTGACGTCATCAAGCCCCAAACCTACACGACATCCCACCTATAGTCACCGCTACTACATCACTACCACTCATGGACACTTACTCATCCACTTGCCACCGTCCCTTAGGCTCGTTAGATGCGTCAACCTTCTTGAGGTGCGCAGCCCCAGCGGCCTGGCAGGACATAGCAATTATTTCCTCTCCTCTCAGAGTATCGCCAAATGGAGAGCCTGAGAATGATAGTATTAGGCTAGTACTATATTTATGTAACTGTGCTACTCTAAGCGCCGGAGTGCAAAGGTTTGGACGAGGCCGCCGCAGGATGCAGTGGGATGTAATTCCTTCGCATCGGTTACCATACACTTTCACGTTTCTGCAGGCGCAGCTCCTCAGTTGACAGGGCTCTTGTAGTGTCATGACCTTACGTGACCCGTATTTGTCGCTGTAGGGTGCCGCAGTGCCGACGGTGCGTATATATGAAGTAATCAATGTCATAACCCGTACGTACATAGCCGCTAAGCTGGCAAGATACTCAAACACTTTCTTCCTGCTGCTCCTTGATGGTCCTTTGAGTGTTCCGGGTTCGCCCTTCTTCGTAAGACCATCATGTTCTCCAGTTTCTCCTCCTTCCTATCATCCATTCCACAACCAAGTCAGGAGCAACGCTCACATCAGTCACCATCAACTCCAAATAATGACACTCCAACCAATGACGCTCCAGAGCCAGATGTTGATTCTCGGCCACTGGATTACGCTGCTAGTGATTCCAAGGCGAAGAAAAAAGACAAGAGGGAGAAACTTGTAAATGAGGCGCGTCTCATACTGTTCAGGTCGAATCTGAAAGGCTCAACAATATATCGTTCAGACATTCATTGTTGTGCGACCTCCACCGAGTAAATCAAATCACCCGCTCAATCTCCAGGTTCAACTCGTACCCCCGCAATCTCGTCATGATCGACCCCATGCGACTGTCCAGGCGCTCGACCAGTCAGCCCCAGATACAGTTGACACCACTTCTGATTCTACGGATCTTCGAAGAACTCCTTCTGGCCAGTCAGAGACGTCTTCGTATTCAGCTTACACCTCTGCAACCTCTATATCATCATATAATTCGTCGTCAACTGCGAGCTCGGGACGTCGCATGATCATTCCACTTTACAATCTTCAAGCTCATAACGTCATGACCAATGTTATAGTTGATGCTGGCACTGATGCCAAAGTGGCTAAATTCGCTAAGAGAGGTTTGGAAATTCTTGGTCTGGCTATCCTCGAACCCATCGAAGTCTGGGGCACTGTTCCGTTGCCAGGTACTTTACTACCAAGCAGCAGCGCGCGCACTAGCATTGATGAGCCCAAACGAGAACTAGGTTTATTCCCTCGATCACCCACCCACTCTTCGAACAGCAGGCCTGTTACGCCCGAAATTTACACCACTCTCCTTCCGCCTTCTTCGCACACGGATATTCCTCGTAAACCCAGCTTTACCTTCATCCCCGCTACCACAGAAGAAACCATAACAAGCAACGCACAGCCCCAGCGCGGAGGCGCTAAAAACCTGTTTACCAAGATTTTCAAGAAAAGAGACACGTCTTCACGAACGCTCCCATTAGTGACGGCGGCTGCCGATTTGCAGGGTTTGCCAAGCATAACTTGTGTCCCGTCTCGCCAATCGCATGACATACACCTGTCGAGTCCTCAAGTTGTGGATGTACCTCGTTCTCATGATAACCCCCCACGCACTTCATTGTCAGGAATGTCACCCACTGTCACACTCTGTCCTCCTGTCCTCGGTATCCAAGCTTCCCTTTATCCGTCAATATCTCCACTCAAAGGCCGACCTACTAAGTATGTTTGGGTGGTCCGTAAATGGCTGAAGGGCACAGACACAGGCCTTTTGAATGGAATGATGGGCAAATTGAGCGTAAATGGGCGCGGGGATCTCGCTGGAGCCAGCGCTCCGCAGGTGGAGGTGCGTTTTGAGTGGTCACGAGGGCTGAAAAAGGAAAAGGAGCGGGGTAGGAAGTCCCGTACTGATAGGAGATCCCCGACGCAAGGCCCCGAGAATGGGAGCGTTAGCCGCCGCGGAAGTGCGGTTGTGGCATCCGAGCCTCTATTGATGAGGTCGGTTCACCAATCACCATCTCGTTTGTGTGACCCCCCATCGGCCCTCGATACTTTACCAACAAGCCACAGTCAATCAAGGTCCTCGCACCACAGTACCAGTTCAGATGGTAGCAATAGCATCGGAAGTAGCGCTCACCGCGCAGACGATTCCGGTGACGACAGTGAAGCCGAGGATTCAGAGACGCCTTGGACGTGTACTCTCACGGTGCAACGCACAGGGCATCCGCCACTTGATGCACAGTTCTGCACAACAGCAAGATCATGTCCGACTGAAAGTTGCCACACTTAAGCCGACCCCACACCATCCCAAAGTCGTCGGACTCCTGAAAGTCCCCTTTCCGTTGCCAGACATAGACGTTGAGCGCCTTGCGGTGCACCGTCGTATGGTTGCTGCGCAGAGCGTTATCCGAACTGCCTCTAATTCGGGCGAGTTAATGCTTACCGCTGAGGAGATCAAAGATTCGATTTCATCCACCGCTTTATGGCTTGTCGTACGAGAAGCGTTCGGAGGCGTTGGCCGAGAGCGCAGAAAGGGCGACGGGTGGCGAATCAGAGCCTGATCGCTCCCGGTGCAAAATAATGTCCGTTTACTGCGTTCTGGCCTGTGACATATCTCTTCCGACACCGAGCCATTCCTACCTTATCTACCTTGCAATCTATCCACCCCCCTCACAAGGTATCAATTTATCTTCCTGGTTTTTTTTCGTTTGGCAAGTAGGTACATCGCGCTAATGTATTTATCTCGAACGCTCCTTTACTGCTTGGTCGCGTTTAACTCATCATCTTCACCTGTCATCTTTTCATCACTCATATGATACACTGAAGTCATCGCAGTTTTGTACATACTAATGATCTGATTATATTATCTGATATGTACTCAGCATTGTACCTGATCACAATCATACATCTCGTTTCATGAATCGTATGCAGGCAATTCATGATTGGTCGCGTGATATTCTAGTCATATTGGCAGCAACAGAACAGGGTCTCACGGCTCACGCGATGATCTGAGATGATGCGTGCCGACGGATAAGTGATCCCCTCGGTGGTCGAGGCGAGCAACATGCATAGCCTTGAGACTCATAATTCCGACATTAATTTAACATTCCCATCTTTGAACCCTTTCGAACTGAACCAGATGTAGATGCTGGGAAGAGAAAACGAAATCTTTCCCGCTCTAGACGGACGGACTATGTTCCGCAGTAAGCAGCGCCTGTGAAAGGTTTTTTTGAAACAAAAACAATACTTTTTGTGTTATTCACTAGGGCTACACTCTAGGATAAATCGCGTGCAATCGCGTGCAATGAGTACGTTGCCTGGAGTATGTATTGGGCCGATCCCGCGGCGAGCACTCCATATACTTGCCCCGCATATTACAAAAGCGGGTGATCCCGTCGTCAATGTGTTTATCAGATTGACGCGTGGATCAGATGAATCACGATCATACCGCGGACCAGCGGGGCCGAAATCATTGCCAGCGGCTTCAAGGCAACAAATGGCTTTTTTATTGGTTCGCATGCGTCGATGGTCCAACGGAACAGATCGAGACGAGCACGCAATCACCTCTATATGGGAAGTGGTCGGATAAGCGCTGACTCGGAGTACCTTAGTACTGCACCCTGTTTTTGCGAAGAATCGGACTCGGGCTACTAGGAGAGGGAGTCAAGGTGGACTAGTCCTCCACGGAAGGTTATAATTATCGGTGACAAAGTCAGCTTGAGTAACGATGCGTTAAGTCCAACGCTGGCAGGCGCTGGCCTTTAATAACCTATAATGAGATCGCAACATGGTTTTGGCTTGGTTACACGCACGACACCGCACGACAGCGAAATAACGGACGATACCAGGCTATACCCTCAGGAGAACTGTGCAGTGGGTAGCCCTAATAGATTCTGCTCCGTGATGCGGCGTTTGGAGTCCATCAAGATCTTGGCTATCGGCGCATCAGAAATGCATCAAGAGTAGTACCATTCATTTCCCCGCACTTTTTGGGTTGAACGTAACCTTCTTGAAGCCCGATCCCCCTACCGTTGTGGATTGGGGTGCAGATAGGCCCACCAAATCTTGGATACGCTGTATTTCGTGACTGGCACAACCCCTGATGGCCGCACCAGTGCCTCCGTAATCGGCATCTCCTGGAAGAGGAAATGCTAAACGGTTCATATGTGTGTTGTCTTGTGATGAAAATGCTTCCCAGAGAGATCTCGGTTCTATTTGTACCTTGATTACAGCTAATCAAAAGACGCGTATGCGGCAAAGAACTACCACTTACACTTCCAAACCTTCTGTCACTTTGCTAAGTTTGGGCGAGGAAAGCTGTGGTTTCATTTGTCCAAGAGAGACGTATGCGGTACACTGGTCCAGTCATCGGGTCGGATCAAATTCGACCAGGATGAAATCTTCCGCAGAATTTGATACATGGGGCGCCAACAGGCGTCCATAACACCAGATATTGATGACCGGGTAGATATCATTAACGCCCAGTTGTCTTGAAAACTCAATAAGGAGACACTTGCAGAGATTTCATCACCGAGAACTCCTTTTGAAATGAACACGACTTGGATACAGTTTCAACAAACATTATTGTGTGAGCGATCTGGTGTTTCGGGGATAACAGTCGATGATACACTGGCAAGTTTCGCGATTAGTAGCCTGAATCGTGTAAGCCGGGACCGGAGAGAGTTGAATCGAGTAAGATGTTGGCTGCACTGTGAAAGCTGAAGTCAGCAAGGTGACCTAGGCCTGGTATTACGGCATGACTACTTGAAGAGACGATCTTAGATCGGATTCTTCTATGTAACGGTATTCGACGAACTCGGCAGTTTCTTTAATATCGGGTATAGATACTAACCACAACCCTCTCCGTGGCCTGCAGGGATTCGGCGTGCTAGTGGAGAGCACCCTCGGCTTTCTGGCTTGATCGGTGTGATAGGCAGTCTACCTCCGGTTCATGACCTTTCGCCACTTGGTCCATTACCACTTGATTGGTTGATTGAAGCTTCGTAGAAACAGCCTGAAATAAGGACACACGTACGTCTTCTTGATCGTCTTGTTGGCACGTGGCATTTGGGGGCAACTCATGATACCGCAGTCAGATCTTGGGCCTTCACCTATCTCTTCCCGATGTAGCGTATGAGTTTTCATACTAGCGCGAGATTTAAAATAACAACGCCGAAGCGGATTCTGGCTATACGGGCTGTACAGATGGATATACTTATTTACCCGACTTATACGAGGTTGGTTCTGCATTAAATTCTCTAGGGACATCATAAATTGCACCAGTCATTCCTGCCCTTCCTCTCCATCATTCCCCTTCTCTGCTTCTCGTAGACGTCGCTCTTCGTACAACGATAATACAGTTCTAATGTCTTCACACGTATGTGCACACAGTTCGTATAGCAGCTCCCATCTGACCCTCCTCAGTCTACTAGTGGTCAATATAATTACAACCCTATGGATGACGACATGACAGTCCCACGGGTCCCGCGTAGGACAGCTATGGCTTGTCAATTTTGCAGAGGTTGTGCTTTTCTAATATAAAGTACCGATACGCGTACTGAACACTTCTTCTTCATCAAGGTCGCAAGCTAAAATGTGATGGAAGTCGACCTAGTTGTGGTAACTGCAACCGCCGGGGCTATCCCTGCGTCTATACCCCTGTGTATGACATTCTATCTCATTCAAGGCAGAACTCCTTTAATCACTCTTTCCAGCGGTTCGGAACAGCAAAAATAGCCACATTGCTATATACTTCTCGCAGGATGCGTTTATTCGCCTCGTGCAATTCTCGTTTTCGTGGCTATAACTTTCTTCGTCGCGGAACATTCTTCCGGCCGATTCCGCTTCTTCAAATCGTACAATGAAAGAGCATCCCAATGGGGAAAGTTAGCATCTCTTTGACATGGACTTATCAGATATACATAGGCTACACCTGGGCCTGAGTAATGAGCACGCAGCCTCCTGTTTATAGTATTTGATCAAGCATTTTGTAGATTTAAATTTACTTTTGGTTCTCTTTTACCCACTGACCGACTCACTGGCTCCGCGTTTCCGTCGCCTTAAAAGCATCACTTATAAGCACGATCATTTCGGAAAAAAATTATCACGGCATCCATGATGGATAACCGCACTTCGTAATCTCGAGCGGGAAGGTCACCCAGGAGAACAAGTGACACGTTTAAACCACGACATCGTATTGTTGGCCATTCATTTTCATGGTCACAGCGGCAGTGACGGCACCAATCAATGGGATAGATCCCGATAAGCCCGTCGATCGCAAGTTTGAATACTTACAGTTGTGTGCGAATAACAACCTGGTCGCAACCTGATGTCGTAGTCTGACGGCCCAATATTTGGTGCATTGAGATAGTCGCATGAAACGAAAAGCCGACACCGGGCCATGTATAATGCACGGTCTTCCGGATCTCGCTCAGGATCTCGAGTACCTATATCCGGTTCCCTGTCCTGTGTCGTAAACTGCTGCCAATGAAGCATATAGCCTCAACACCTTCAATGAAGTGCACCCGCGCCTGGTAATTTTCATTTCGACTCACTGGCTGTACTCTTCTACTTCATGTAATATTTTCGAGTGCCTGTCAAGTCGGGTATGTTGATCGAAGCTACACTTTTGATAGAGCTTTACACTCAACTTAACTGGACACTGGTCAGGTTCGACGCACGGAACCGTTTTTGGCGCTACGTTTTGCCATCCGATAACGAGAGGAACAGGTTATCGGCACCGCGAAGGGTTCTGTTGATATCCAGGGGTCAACTTCGAATCTGATGTATGAACCTTTGGCTGGCTCCTATAACATACCATGAATAGGGAACGAGCGTCTGAGGTGTCCGCGAGATCCCCGATCAAAGTCGAAGGACTTCCTTTTCAAGCACGGACATGGTCATGCATGACTTTTGCACAAACCGTAGTAGTATTAGTATTAGACAGCAGTGCTGCACATGACAGTAATTTGCATACCATTTGAGGGCCCCGCGAGGATATTATATGGGTTTAGAAATATCCGAGATCCGCAACACTAGTTAGTATTGCTGCTAAAGCAAATCAGCTCTCCCTTTTTCGAATGTTTCTGCATGCCATGCGACTAACCTATGTTTGGCTAACTTGACCCCGAGCCAATATTTGATATGACCCCATACGAACGAAGAATTATAAGGGCAGTACCTGCCGCCATGAAGCCTACGCCAACCATAAAAATACACTGATCGCGGATGGAAACGTAAGTGAGTCATAAAATTGTACCATCATGATTATTTCTGATGGAGTGCGGTGAGAACGGATCGTGGAAGCAGTAGCCACCCGAATACATCCAGCCAGTCCATAGATGTTCAATGTTCATTGACGGAGATAGGCGTGCCTCCGAACTCTCGAAGGTTCATGGAGAGGACCTTATCACAAATGGGATATTAAGACAAGTCGCAAGACAAGCGAACCAAATGTGAAGTAGCCCAGTGAGATGGATTCAGGGTGGCCGCGTAGCCTGACTAAGGCAAAACTAGTTGTTCGAGGACTAGTCGGGGTGGTTTCTCTGTCTAGCGAAAACGGTGTGTGAAGGAAGTAGGTTGCACTACTCACCGCACCCAAACCGCACCACCGCACAAACGTGGCCCAGATTTGGCCCAGATTGTACTGAAAGGACATGACGTAAGAACCTGAGTCTTCCCAAGCGCGATGCCGCTTCTCGGTTCAGATGATACCAATATGGACCTCCTTGCTGAACACCACCTGCAGGGAACTTCAGCTGTATTCTATATCCCAAACTTCATCTCCGAAGATGAGGAACAGTACTTACTACGGAAGGTGAGTTCTAGCTAAACCAGTTAGTTTCTTAAGTGCGCTCCTTAGCCAGTTGTCAGATAAAAGATTCCCCAAAGCAGAAATGGAAGATGTTGAACAATCGCAGGTTTGTCACTGCACACCACTTGCGCAGCAATTCGGAGGCTAATTCGTTATCTTTATTTAGACTACAATTATGGGGTGAATAGAGTCATCCGCTGCTGGTTGAGATCCCTCATGCAGGCTCCTTCATTCCATACAGGGGGTGAAGTCCTCCAGAAGAACATTCTGTTTCGCCAGGAATTCCTGCATTCTTGAATGATTTGTGGGTCGATTATCATGCTTCGCGTAGTCTGTCTCAATCGTCTTATCTGATAACAGTCCCGATGTTCTAGGACGTCTCAGACTCCTTGGCGCCTTCAACCAATCCCCACACAAAGGACCCAATCACGTTATACTGAACGAAGTGAGATCATTTCATCTCACGAATAATTGTTACACGCCTCTCATCGTCGTGAAAGTATCATCCAGGACAAGGCATTATGGTACGATCCGAAATATCCGTGTTTCAACGCCGGTGATTGATACCCAGTTTGAAGCCCCACGAAGACGGTCCCTCATATCACCCAGTCGTCGCAACTATTTCCTTAGGATCGCATACTATCTTCCATTACTATCAGTATAATAAGGATAAAGACAGTTTGAGTGTTGACCCCGGATCGACTCGGATGGGACGTAGCGTCAATCCAGCACCTTCATTGTCATTGTTTTTGGAGCCTCGCAGTGTTGTGGTTACGACTGGGGAACTTTACACAACGCATCTGCATGGCATAGACGAGGTAGATGCCGACACAGTTCACCGGCGATGGTTTCCTGCTTCTTCCCAATGGATTGCACTCACAGATCGTCAATCGCCACATGATCAAAGACGAGACTGTCGTGAGAATGATTGAATCGGGAGGGTACGGTCGAGAGGACGACTAGGTACAGTCTCACTTGTCGCGATGTCGAGAAAGTGGCAAGTGGGAGGGTAGCAGGAGTCGTCAATCGTACTTGACTATGGTAGCCTTTGGCCTAGAAGGACGACACCCCCACGTTCAAGTCCTTTGAGAGCCTTGAAGAATAACATTCTTACATCACAACAGTTACGCTTGGACTTGATTTGGTCAAGGTGTCGATCGAGGTATAGTATATCATTTGATCCCACAAGGCGCTTCCTTTCCTCTTCCCCACATAATTGTCATATACGATAATGATAACCTACGTGGCTTCCTTGGGTGCAAGGGACACTTCAGCAACTTCTGCTTCCCCGAGGACGTCCTTGATGCCAGGACAGCTATCATCTTCGCATAGTGCGCCACTGTGCGCGACGATGTTTGCTTGTGGTGCTCACTCAACAGCACCGAGTATCGCTCGGGCGGCACGTTGGATTACAGCAACTAAGATTATGTCTGCCAGGGTTAATCTCATGATTCTCAGCGACGAGGAATTTGAGCGAGCGTTTTGTAAGCACATCGGCTTACCTGAGTTCCCATAATTAGTACTAGGGTTCGGGGCATTTGGGGTGGGCAAATTTGCCCGGCTAATCAGCCCTGTCGTTGATATTGCAAGCTTAGCTTTCAGTCTTCTACCTTTTGGTGTAACGGTTGTGCGCGGGCGGCAGTCTGACCTACTTACACGTTGTCGCATTAAAACACCCTTAAAATCACATCGAATTCCTATGTACAAAGACTGACATCTTCATTGTAAGCCTGGAATAACCGCAGAGCGGTCCAGTATCTGGATTGCGTTCAGTCAGTAGAACTCATCAAAATAGAACATAAAACAGAACTGACACATTTAGATTGGATCAGGAGCACCTCGGAGAGTGCTGTTAGGAGCCATCGGGTTCGATATAGGAACTCCGAGACGTTCTAGTAGTGATGGAAAGCATTGTTTCGTTGAACAGCCTCTTATACTAGCTGCTACGCAGAGTAGACTCCACAATCAAACAGTTTTCCGAGTATCGGCTTTTCCAGAGAGCCACGACCTGTGTCCGTACTGCGCCATGCTCAGTCTCTGAAAATGAAAAAGCATGTCTTTCAAATCCGCAACTAACCCTAGCATGCATATTCCAGAAGTGAACAACATGCGGGGATTGTCAGGGACCGGTGTCAGTAGTTTGAATGCTTCGCGGATCAGAACCGTCACCTTCAGATGATTTTGAGAACTTTGTCAACCGAGTCCAAGGAAAAGAGGGAAAGGGTTACTTTCGATTTTAGATCTGAGTATGGCTATGTACGCTTAGAAATACTGATCGCAGTGAAAGAAAGGACGTACAATAGCAATGTCTGGTACTGAACGTGGTTACTTTAATTTGTCGAACAAATTCTGGGGACTTTCAGAAGAGATGTGTCTCGCCCCTGTACATCTCACGTACGCCAGTCTTCTCCGGTTAGAAATGACACGCATGAGACACACGCCCAGAGACTGGCTGGTACGCACGCCACGGTTAAGATTTGCAAATAGACTCACCGAGGCTTGAACCGCCCGAGGTTGTATTCCTCGTAGATTCGGAGATTAACTAGTGATTGTAGCGCTGGCACTATATTAAAATAACATTAGCGTTCCTGATCATGGCGGAGTATCTAGGAGCACATACCGTTATCATGCAACACATGTTGCCTCATTGTTTCCACACTTGGTGAATGGCAGGCACTGGCAGTGCTTGCTGATCAGTGTTAGATACTGATGCTCGACAATTCCTTGCTAGAATTGGGATGCACCGCCCAGACTAACGTCTCATTGTGATGATGGACGGAATTATCCACTAGTCTCCCGTGGTCAGACCATATAGACTCGGAGGAAGACAGTCGTTCTTTCTGTATCACCGCGCTAGCTGGAAAACGTTCATTCAGGGGTGCAAAGAACGACTGGAAAGATTCTAGGGACGGTCATCTTCCTTCTTTAAAGTCTGGGTGACAACGATGGAAGGAAGCGTGTGCTAACGCTTAAGTTTCGCCTATCAAAGTTTTGATGTCAAGTTATGAACATTGAACCTTCGCGCGGAGACAAAGTTTAATGATGCTGCGGAAATCAGAATGGTCAAACCCAGTATCCAAATTCTTACTTGCTTCGTACTGCTTCGGTACAAAGGACTTCATAACCTCTTGGCTATGTTTGATCGAAGCTCGAGGTGGATATCCGCCGGCACCACTTTTGTCGCAAAGGATACTATTGCCTAGCTCGCGCATTAAGTTAGTCTTGGTGCATCCTCAAATTCAAAAACCACATAAAGCTACTTGATCATAAGGCTCCAGAATGCCCTAAACCTATGAACTGATTGCCATCGGACAAGAAATTAATGAGGACGTGACCGATCGCAGCATGAAGCGGCTTCGGAGCTTGAACATACACGGGTGTGCCCTCGAGATGCCGAGCGGACTACGAAATAGGCCAATGTGACTAAACTGGTTGTACGTAATCGGATCGGTAACGTCAGTTTACTTGACGATGCATTCATCTTCTTATCAACTTCTAAGTAAGAGGCATCGAGTGTAACACTAGACGGTATGTGTGTAACCACTGCTCTTCCACAAACGTAGGTCAACAGATGGCTAAAAGTAACAAGATCTACATATAAGAAACACGATGATACACGAAATCAATACTGCAGCTTCCCAAAAGTCCCGCGTTCTCCGGCCTATCAATACTTTTTACTTGAACTGCAACGCAGATATCAGCGAAAAGTCATGAAACACGATAGAAAGAAAACAACACTTACGTTCTTTCCATCTGCCCATTTCTTGCCATCGACCTCCAGATCCCATGCAAGTGCGCCCTCAAAGAAGGCTTTGTCCTCTTGATTACCAAATACATCCAGTTTGGTGTAATTGTAGCTTTCATAGTCTGGTGCGCAGTCTACGGCCGCCTTTGACTCTTGGCCCCTCAGGATGAGGACACCAGTGATAACAGAAGCGTTGGCCTGGCCAAGCACGCCCACTGATCCGAAGAGGTACTTGCGCGATGCCTCCAGGCGGTTGAAGAAGCCACCGATCTGGTTAGAGGACATGAAGACTTGCGTGAGTTCCTCGTTGTATTTGAAGTCTACGCGCCAGACGGAGAAGCCCTCCTTATCAAAGCTGCGAGTGCCTTAGTCAGCACGACCAGCAAAGGAGAGGTGTGGCTTACTTGGCGTAGAACCACTCCAGCGAACCATCAGCGCCGCGCGTATCTTTGTTGCTGTAGGCACGTTTCCAGTCCTCGAGGTTGAACGTGCTCTTTGGGAGCAGTTCCAAGGGATTCTTCTCCTTGGGTTCCTCAGGAACAAGGTTGCCATCATCCTCATCATCGTCCTCAGCAACTTTCTTCGGCTTCTCTTTCTTCTCTTTTGATGCGGCCGGGGGGGCGGGCGCCTTCTCCTTTTTTGGAGGGACGTATTGCAGCGCCTTCTCGGTGTACTCAGTAGGACCGTAGATAGCTTCGAGTTTGGGCTGATGCACAATAGTCTCCAAGAAGCGAACAGTGTTGATGAGGTTGGCGCGTACAGCGGCATCTGCGGTGATGCCAACGGCGCGCTGGAGAACAGACGCAACAGTGATATCAGCAAGAGTGATGCGGTCGCTGACGAGGAAGGTACGGGTGCTCAAATGAGCTTCGAGGGTGTTAAGGCTGCGCAAATGGTTCTCAGCCATGATGGTGTGGATCTGTAGGAGGTCATTGAGTGCGAACAGTCTGGTGGCGAGAAACTAACTTACGCCTTTGCTGTAGGGGATGTAGTTATTAACCATCCCTATAATTACATCGGTGAACATGGCCATTTCTAATTCGGCGAAGTGAATCCATTGATCAACGGCTGCGACCTCCTCTGGTGTTGAGCCGAGAAGGCCAGAGTTGGGAGCAAGGCCGGCAACTGAAATCAAAACGTTAGTATATGCGTTTCAACCCCACAACAACACCACATGAAAGTGAGAACGGATAACACAATCAGAATTACATGAAGCTATCGACATAGAATTAAGACAGGGATAACCGTAGATCTTCTCATCCTTATGATATCCTAGATCAAAATCAACATGGAAAATGGTATGACTCACGATACCGCGCGATCGGGACACCCTCCGTGAGGTTAAAGCCGTTTGCGCCCTCTAAAGCGGGGATCTTTCCATGAGGGAACTTGGCGAGAAACTCTGGCTTCTTGTTGTCCGAAAAGTGCTTGTACTCGGGGATCTCCAGCTCAAGACCTGCTAATGCACAGACGCTCCTGATCTATGGGTTATTATGAGTCATATTAAAAAAGCGAAATGATACAAGTGCACTAATTACCGTCTTGGTCTGAGACATGGTAGAAACACAATAGAGCTTGCCCACAGGTGCCATTTTGAAAACTTGAAGGATGTGGAAGATGGGGAGAAAGATGAGATGACCGATTTGATTGGCGCACCTCCTGAAATTTTATCGGAGCACAACCAAAACACAGGTCAGATAATCGCAATGAGGCCCATCTGATCCCATTAGGGCAGGCTTTATCGATCAGAGATAGGAAAGTATGACTCCAGTTTCTTTCTAACACAACGTTAACGAGTCACCCTACTAAATCGATGTACCCCAGCATTCGATATCCTATGATCAGCTTCCCATTCAAAGAGCATCTGCGTCCACAATCGCGCTAACATCACACACCGCGTCACAACACTTCGGGTCCGTTGACAGTTTCACCATAGTGCTAAAAAAAAATTTCAATCCGAGTCTTCTGGCAGCATAAATCACTTGCGCCTAACTCTTTCTTGGACACTTCCTTAGCCTGCGGTAAGCTCTTAATCTGGTATCGTGCAACTTTCGGCTCTGGACTAGAACACGAGTTGACCCACGGGGCTCTCGTATTTGTCGGATGAGCATCAGTGATCAATGTTATTGTGTGCATCGCACTAAGTAGTCCTAGTGCGCTTACGAACGTTGGACCCTTGGTCCTAAGCGGCAAAACTAATGGTTCCCGACGGTTGCTTTGCTTTCCAATCTAGGTATCGAGTTGTCAAAGTATTTGTGCATGCTGGATCTCTTGGTGACGCCAGTACTGTACAGGCGAATGAATATTCAATATTAACTTCCGACACGGTGAGGCCTCCAAGTATTCGTAGTGACAGTTGGCATGGATAGTAATAAGTACCATGTCCGTTATTGAATGAGGACAAGCCCGGTGATCGCTGCCAAGTGTGCCTCGGTAGGGATGATGCTGCAGTAGTTGTCGCAATATAATTCGAGACGAAATAACTGAGTAAACGGATCTGCCTCGCGCCCTGTCTCCCAGACCTGCTTGTCGCAATGTAATTCGAGACGAAATATCTGAGTAAACAGATTTGCCTCGCGCCTAGTTTCCCAAACCTGCTTGTCGCGAAACGAAATATATGAGTAAACGGATTTGCCTCATGCCCAGTCTCCTAATTGAGCAGGTTTGAGAGTGAACGGCGTCTCTGATACAGTCGACTGGGTCATATTCCTGGTATATTACAGCCGTTGGCTACCGTGGACGGATCGATTCTATAGGCCGACCTGAATCGTTTTCTCCGGAAACTAGTTAAATAGCATGATCATATAGCATGAGATGTATTTGCGCAAATGTGAATCCACACAATTCATGGAGTTTGAGGTCACCGATGACGACAGAGCTCTTGGTGAATTATCGGAGAACTCCTGAGGCTTGAAACACCATCCCAAAGTACACCGACAAGTTCTGTCTTGGTCACCGAGTGCTGTACTTGGAACTGCTGAATCAAAGTTTTGGAAACCACTGGCAAAGTCCTCGGACCCCCTCATCCACAATGTGTATCGTCGACAATAAATATGACATTCATCTTGTGCAAGACCAGAGCGAAGCAGGGAGTCGATGGTAGTGGAATGATCAAATAGAATAGTTCTTGTTGGTGAGATATTTTCACCTGAAGAGATGATGTCGCGGTGAGGGTCTTTCAATGGATGCATCAGGGAATAGACAACTTATTCCTCTAATAGAATCTAACCTTCCTCCCCTTGGTGACCTCCTGCACTTGGTGGTGGTGGTGGTGAAATGAAGGAAGGAGGAAGAAGGCCACTTCTACACGATGCACCCGCCCGAGCTACGTCACTGTCGTCACCAAGAAATGTTACATCATTGCACCACGATCGTGGGGTGAGCATGCACGTACACACGCTCAGCCAACCCGCCAAGCTGTCTCCCAATGCCATATTTTGTACCAACGAAAACGTTATGTCAGCCCTTGCGCTTTGCACCAGTTACTAGCGCAACAAAGACTGATGACGAGATTGACATGAACAGCTCATTGCAACCGCTGTAGCGAGTTCCCGCATCAACTGGGACCCACGAAGGCGAGTGACCAAAAGACTTTACAATGTAATGGTATGAGAGGGCCGTTGCACATTGACTACTCAGTGATGTGGTCAAAATGCTAACATTGATGATGATCAACACAAGTGGAGGCTGGAACCTGCTTGAACTGACCTAAACATTCAAGAACGACATAGGTCGCTGGTTCTTGAAGCTCAAAGTCTTGGAAGTCCCGACTCGTGCTGTAGTCCACCGACATCAACCAAAGGAACTTGAATCTAGAAATCCTTCAAGATTGTACAGGATGGGTAGGTGCAGTCTCCGTACATTCATGTTTCTTTGCGCACCATTTCTGACGTCCTCAAGTATGGAGATATAGTTTTATTACTGGCGTAAGAGACGTGCGGGTAAAGAGAGCAGTGTTTGACACACAAAAGATACAAATTGAGTGAACCATACTAAGGCTCTTCCTTTCGTATCTTTTATGTGCAACGTGGTTGTTGTTATGCGGTGATTTGATCGCTTGCTAATGCAGGTGCAAGTTTCCTTGTTCAAAATGCATTGTAAGCTGCAGAGCGAGCTCCTTGAGAAGGATGTTGAGCAAGTGGTTGACGTGACAGTGGTTTGGTTTGAATCCAGAGCTAAATAATAGGTCACAAACAAACAACCTTAAACGGACCCCACATCGTGATGGACAGCGACGAAGGATCAGAGCTATATGCCTCAGACGTCGAGCACAACTATGCCACCAACATCTTCAAAGAATCTGAAACTGACGGTCTGATCGACTCTTACCAGCCATCCTTTGATGCTTATTTTACGCATGCTTCATCACGCACGCGCACATCTACCAATGTCTTTTCACAGCGTGTCGTGCCCCTCAGCCCTGAGGAGCACAATGCTGCTCTCGCACGAGCTTCCGTGCATGCTTGTACGCTACAAGTTCCCTTTGATAGTTCCAGTTTCAAGAGATGGGCTCGCGAGCTCGACGAAGGCTTCAATATATTGTTCTATGGACTGGGTTCGAAGCGCGGTATTCTGAACGATTTCGCAAAACATGTATCGAAACTTGGACATGTTGTCGTAGTCAACGCCTTTCACCCTTCGGTAGCCATGCGCGACATGCTTGTGTCCATTGCGCGCGTCCCAGGTGTACAATCCACCTCTACTTCTACTCTTACCCTGGAGCGTGTAGCAGAGCACTTTGGAAACTCAGACAGCCCCCATCTGTTTCTGATAATTCATTCCCTCGACCGCTCTCCAAAACTTGCACGTGCCATTTCTTCACTCGCACTCAGCCCCCACATTCACATTGCCGCATCTATCGACAGGCTTAACGCGCCACTGCTCTTCAGCGCGTCTCAGCTCGCAGCTAGGAAAGGTTCTTTCTTTTCTTCGGATCGTCCTACAAAAAACGTGGGGTACAGCTGGCTCTGGCACGACCTGACCACTCTTGCACCATACACCACCGAACTCACGTTCGCTGACCGTACCTCCATTTCTGGCGCCTCATCATCCCGTGCACGCGTTGATATTACCAATCCTATCTCTGGCCCGCTCACAGAAACAGCGGCAATGCATGTCCTTGCAGCAGTGACCGCTAAAGCCAAGAAATTGTTTTCCTTGCTCGCCGCAAAGCAACTCGAGAACGCCGACTCTTCCGACGTCTCGGAGGTCAATTCCGCACATAACCCTCATGACCAGCAGCATTTTGGCCTGACATACGATGCTCTCTTTACTTTGGCGCGGGACGCGTTCATTGCTACAAATGATACTGCACTCAGAGCTCTGCTTGGCGAATTCAGGGACCACGGACTTGTGGTAAGCGCAGCACAGCCTGGTACTAGTGGAAGTGAGGTGTTGTGGATACCTCTGAGGAAGGAGAGGTTATCAAAGCTAGTTGAGAACCTAGATGGGAACGCAGCATGATCGTGCGCCTGTCATACTAATTATTTAGAACCATGTTCTCGTGCTGTCTTCGTGAAGAACCACTGCCTGTATATAGGAGGCTGTAGGACAGAAAATACAAGATTTTGTTATTTCATACAAATATGGAAGCAATCGGACCAAAATAGCATCAATTCCGTCGGAAGCACAGGCGCGCACTGATCGAACCACTCAAACAGAACCACCATTTACTGCGCGTTTCATCGCGTTCAAACTTCTTGACAATGTCGACGACGACGAAAGACGAGTCAGAGCCTGTGGCAGACTTGAACCCCCGCTCGACGACCTATGAGTTCCTGGGCCCACCGGGTGCCTTTCTCATCTCATTCGGCGTCCCTTTCATGACGTATCTCCTATACTTTGGTTGTTCAGAAGAATCTGGCGGCTGCCCTCCCCCCTTGCAATCTGTTCCAGACCGGTTCGTGGAAGCATTGAGTGACAAGACATTTTGGGCAAGTCTGTGGGATACCGAGGCCAGTTTGATTTACATGGGATGGTACGCGTTTTGCGTTGTTGCATGGGCAGTGCTACCGGGAGATTGGGTTGAAGGAGTGACCATGCGTACTGGGGAGAAAAAGAAGTACAAAATCAATGGTTCGTGTCTGATGATAGCGACGAGCATTGGCGCTGATGCTGTTGTTATGCAGCTTTTTCGACATTCCTTTTTGCAATGGGCATCTCTTGTGGCTATATCGTTCGCAACGGTCCCGAGTCCTTCACCTTTTTGTATCAGAAATGGATAGGATTCGTCACTGCTTCGTTGGTCATGTCCTTGGTGCAGGCCTTCTACGTGTATGCAAGTTCGTACCGCACGGGCGCTCTCCTCGCGCTTGGTGGCAACTCAGGAAATTTCATTTATGACGTACGTTTCAAGTTCGCTTGTCAGTGCCGTTCATGACTCAAGTGACCCATTTAGTGGTACATTGGCCGTGAGCTGAACCCTTCCATTGGTTCTTTTGATATCAAGTCTTTCAATGAGCTCCGCCCTGGCCTCATCCTTTGGGTGTTGGTGAACATGAGCATGGTCTGCGAGCAAGCTGCACGTCGCGGAGGTTTCGCAAACGTGACCGACTCGATATGGGTTGTACTCGCATTCCAGACTTGGTATGTCGCTGATGCACTGTATAACGAGGTTGGTCTCTCCAATTCTACACAATTGAATTTGTACTAATCCAATATGCAGCCCGCCATTCTAACGACCATGGACATCACAACCGATGGTTTTGGGTTCATGCTTGCTGTTGGAGACCTCACCTGGGTGCCTTTTGTGTACTCGCTGCAGGCACGCTACCTTGTGTTCAAACCCGTTGAACTTGGACCCCTTCGTACTGCTGGAATACTTGCGTTCAATCTCCTTGGGTATTATATCTTCCGCGATGCCAATGGAGAGAAGAATGATTTCAGAAATGGACGTAACCCCAAGAGTGATTTTTTCCCCTTTCACAGATGCCTTTATCAATATTGATTTATTGCTGTTTAGATTTGAAATATTTCACGACGTCTACCGGCTCGAAGCTTCTCACTTCAGGATGGTGGGGTCGATCAAGACATCCCAACTACTTGTGAGTTCCTCTTTTTGTTCCCTGTGTTCTTGAGATTTGATTCGTGTTGTGCAGCGGCGACCTGCTGATGGCATTTGCATGGTCGCTTCCCACCGGGTTCGATACGCCAATTACATACTTCTATGTTGTGTACTTCGCGGTCCTGCTCATCCACAGGCAGCGCCGTGATGATGAAAATTGTGAGAAAAAGTGAGTCGGTCGTTCCTCTATGGTCGATGTATGCTGACCAGTTAACACCAGGTACGGCAAGGATTGGGAGACGTATAAGAAACTGGTACCATACCGTATTATTCCATACGTTTACTAGGAACGATAAATCGCTACTCACTTTATGGACGATCAACTTTTGGGAACGTTAATGTATTATGTTCTGCTGTCCAGGAACAATGTAGATTCCCTGATCAGGTAATACAGAGATATTTGTTTGTCGTCTTGTCACTGTCCAGCATCAAATTTTATCATGCAAACGACAGCTGACCGTTTCGCTCCCAGACTGGCGCGCTTCCAATATTACGGGATGACACGCTCCAAGGTTGGAGCTCGAGGCTTGGCGCTTAGGTCCTGCCACTGGTGATGTATCACATCGGGGTGAACGATATTTAAAAGAGGTTTATATGTTGTACAAAATGTGCAGACAATATTTAATATTTAAACTAACATAAAGATGGGTGCACGACTTCAAATTTTGGTGGTGTTTTGTGTGTAATCCAAAATATCAAATATTCACAACCATATTCCCACAGACAATATGTCAACAAACATAAGAAATATAGTCAGATTTTTCATGTCTGCTTCAACTTAAAGTTCAATTTCCATGTAAAACTTTGGAGAAAACTTGAAGTTTTACAGATGACATGACATTAAAACTCGATTTAAATGTCAAGCTTTGGCAAAACTTCAAGTTTTCTCCAAAGTTTTATGTAAGAATCAAACTTTAAATTGAAGCAGACATGGAAAATATGATTATATTTATTATATTTGTTGACATATTGTCTGTGGGAATATGGTTGTGAATATTTGATATTTTGGATGACACACAAAACACCACCAAAATTTGAAGTCGTGCACCCATCTTTATGTTAGTTTAAATATCAAATATTGTTTTCACATTTTGTACAACATATAAACCTCTTTTAAATATCATTCACCCCGATGTGTATGACAGAAGTCTATGATGTGTATCATTAGCGCTACAAATGCTGGAAAATCCATTTCCCTGAAGGTATGCATCAGTGGAGCCGCTTTTATTACGAGATCAATTACATAATCAAAATTAACTTTCGAGTCGGAGAGCGCCAAGTTCATGGACCAGTGGAGACAACTTATTAGTTGCTCGCTCCACTACACACTATAGCTAGACCGATTTGCTACTTGAAAAGAAGGCAAGATAGGGAATTCAAGATCGTTAATTTTTAGGTATATCTTCTCGTGCAAAACATCCACGCTGTCACGCTTGCTTGCACTTCTGGGATCCATCGCGCTGTTTACCCAGGCGCTCTTCCTAAACCTGGAGATACTTCTTACTTCGAAGCGATCTCCAACCACAGAGTGCGTGCGACTCGAGCTACTCCAAGGATGTCATCGATTTTCAGACGCGGGCCGTATACTGCCTTCCTTGAAGTTCCTGCATAATGTCACTCATGGACACGCAGACAGACGAGAAAGGACGTGGTTCGATATCTGAATCCATCTTCGTGTTGGCGAGAGGAAACTTGCCTTCCCATCGTGACGTCCACGGACATCACAACTGATGGTTTGTACTGTTTGGGACCTCAGTTGGTTGCCTTTTTGTGTACTCGCTACAGGTGCACTACCTTATACTCAAGTCCGTACTCAGGCGTGCGTCAATCTCTCGACCTCATCAGAGAGAATCGTTCTTCAGTTTCGACACTCAAAGAAGCAGAGCAGGCTCTTCCAGACGCACCCGAACATACGCCAGACTACCTCGCGATGTTGACACGTCCAAACACGCCTCCCCATCGACTGGATCTGAAACTCAATGCCGTATGCGCAATACAACGAAATATGTACGTCGAAACCGGATTAGTACGGAATGCTAGAGTGCGCACCTCTGCAGATTCGTTGAGGTTCAGATTCCTCATAGTACCAGAGAGATACATTACCTGCCTCGGATCTCCTTCTCTTTCAGTTCGGCGTGTTCAAGCTGGACCATGAATCGCGACAGTTTCCCCTGCGGTCTGCCTATGCGACGACGCTCGAAAAGACCTCGCTTGACCTGCACACGGATTCGTTCGCACACGGGCAGCTATACACCAGCACTTTCAAGAGTACGATGTCACTGGGACATTCGAGCGCTATTTCTGAGAAGATGAAAGACTACCACAAGTGTACAGACGTACGGACATTTCTTATTACAATTCACGATAGAAAACGTCTGACGGTGAACGGACCGAAGCCTTGTATGATTTTAGCAACACAGAAACGCAGATCTATAAAAATATCTGAAGTACGTGTGTACATTCATATGAGTCCAGCTTCGTCTGGCCCAAAAGTCGCTGACCTGATCTGACAGGTTGGGCTAGACCGAGCGTTAGCTCAGAGTGGGACACAAGCAGGTAGAGCTCTGAGGGATAACTGCTTACAAATTCGACCATGTCGAACGACTCTTTGAGTAACCACGAAACGATTATGCATTATATAAAAACTTCAATAAGAACAATCGATTAGGAGAAACTATGTATGAAGTGAGGGTGCGAAGACGAAAAAAAGGAGTGGCTGTACGACGAACTCAAGTGGCACGTGGTAGAGGGAGAAAACGAACGTAGGAAGCGAACAGCGCGTTCGCTTGGCAGTTGGACTCGTGGTGCCAGTTCATTCCGGCAGGCTACATCACCTGGCACCTCTACAAGCACTGGAGTTATCAACGTGATTTTCGGCTGATGGAGCTCGACAATCTAATGTGCGAGTAAATACAGAGTCTCAGAAATTTGATGGCACTATAATCGAACGGCAAAGAAATTGAGTGAATGAAGGATCCGGTATGTGCATGCGTGAATAGCGGTGAAGGTGATTGATCATAGCATAATTATGGTCGAGCTGAAGCGACGATTATTAGAGCATCTCTACGGTTAAGTTGCATGTTGACTTACCTAGTTGCTCTTTGCGGTAGAACTAGAAGTAACCTAGTACAATGACAGTCTGGCAGGTCAGCGCCAGCCAGAATGGAGCGGAGGCCATCGGGCTGCCCTTGAGACCATGCGAGAAGTCCCATGTTCCGACATCAGGGAATACGCTCCCTGGGCCGATGCGGTTTGATGCAGTTGCGCGGGCGGCCATGACACAGATAGACCCAATGACCTGAGCGAGAGCGAGCGCGGAACAGACGTGTAATCTTGACAACGTCTGCAGGAGAATCATTCCCAAGCCAACACCCTGTACAGCATCTTAAATGCCGAGCCAAAGCCACAGAGAAAGACCAAGGTATGGTCCCCCTGAGCCAGCCCACGGAATATAGAGCGCAAGAGACGAGGTGCCCCACAATGTCTGTGACACATGTTAGATGACTGAAGATTGATGCAAGATTGACAAGATCATACCTGGCACCATCTTGGAGCGCCGAGGCCGACAGCGAACACAGGCAACAACCAAGTATGGGTCTTACTCAAAGACGTGAGGATATAGAACATGAGAACCCAGACACCGACGAAAAAGAAGATTATGAGAAGCAAGATCGCCCACTTGGGGATTGAAACATTCCACAGGAAACTCCAGTTGCGACCGTAGGGCTGCAATAAGGTCAGAACATAAGGATATCAATGCATCAGGCCTAACATACACCGCTGAGCCAATAATCACATAAGATTTCCGATGCGAGGAACCTTGGGTGGAGTCACTCAGCATCATCAACTTGGCCGCGAGCAAGAAGACCCTAACCAAAGAACTAGCTTCCTTCGGAAGAGAGTTTTGAGGAAGTTTGGAACTTTCGGAGGAGTTTGTTGGTAGTACTCTGTTTTGTAGTTGGTATTATTGTCCTGCTCGAAAATTCAGACAGGACTTACCTGGCAGTCCATGCAGCATCAAGTATGCAAACGCAAATGACATCACTGAGAGCGGCCACAATATAAAGACAATCCACCAAGGCGTAACGGACCCAGGCGTCGCGGTATTCAGTGTGTTACCCCAGTACCATAGGGCAGCCACCCAGATCTGTTGAGAACCTTGTACAATGCAAGCGCGCAGTGTCCAGACTTCAGTAGGGGCAGCCTAAAGAACAAACATCAGCTGCATACAAATGGACCCCAAAAAATGACGCACCGCTTCTTCTCCAAAGTTCAAGCCGAAAAAGATGAAAGCAGCAGCAGAAGCGACAGCATATGACCAAGTGGCAATGTCCGATAAGATGGTATGACATCAGGAAATCAACCCGGAATTGATATGACCAGGTAGAGCTGACAAATACAACCCATTATGATACATCTAGATTTGGAATTAAATACTATTATGTTTGCACAACATGTATATGAAAGAATACATGACTTTGCCTGGGGCATGTCATTGTGATGTGCGCATTGCAAGTATGCATCACATATATGAGAGAATATATAGCTTTGCCTGGGGCATGTCATTGTGATGTGCACATTATGTTTGTACAACATGTATATGAAAGAATATATGACTTTGCCTGGGGCATGTCATTGTGATGTGCACATTGTGAGGATGTGTCACATATATGAGACTTTGCCTTGGACATATCATTGTGATGTGTGCATTGTGAGGGTGCATCACATATATTAGAGAATA
The DNA here is from genome assembly GCF_016647785.1 of Suillus fuscotomentosus. Lineage (NCBI taxonomy): Eukaryota > Fungi > Basidiomycota > Agaricomycetes > Boletales > Suillaceae > Suillus > Suillus fuscotomentosus. The sequence goes on from NW_024539598.1 coordinate 126,517, forward strand.
TATGGCTTTGCCTGGGACATGTCATTGTGATGTGCGCATTGCGAGGACACATCACATATATGAGATAATATGTGGCTTTGCCTGGGGCATGTCATTGTGATGTGTGCATTGTGAGGACATATCACATATATGAGAGAATATATGGCTTTGCCTGGGACATGTCATTGTGATGTGTGCATTGCGAGGACGCATCACATATACAAGAGAATATATGGCATTGCCTGGGACATGTTATTGTAATGTGCACATTGCGAGGATGCATCACATATATGAGAGAATATACAGCTTTGCCTTGGACATGTCATTGTGATGTGCACATTGCGAGGATGCATCACATATACAAGAAAATATATGGCTTTGCCTTGGACATGTCATTGTGATGTGCACATTGCGAGGACACATCACATATACAAGAGAATATATGGCTTTGCCTGGGACATGTCATCATGATGTGTGTATTGCAGTGGAAGGAAGACAACTACTGAAGAAAAAGACATATTAATGGATTATGCTCCTACTGCATCAGCAAAATCTCTGATTCCCTTTTTCTACTTAAATGACTTAATGAGCACAAATAAGCAAACATCAACAGGAGCACTGGATAAGCAAGTGCGACTTATTCAGACAAGTCAATCGTCTTAATCCTCTGGTATTGAGAAGAAAAGTGTGCATTGTGCTCAACTACTAGTAAAATAAGTAAGCTAATGAAATGCAAAAAAACAACTCGAATTGATTAATACTAGTAATAGGATCCAGCAAACGCAGATGATTTGAACTTGGAATACTTCGCAATTGGCAGACAGAGAATAATGGTAGTGCAGAGGATAGGAAAAATAGTGCCAGACTGGGAGTCTGTTGAGATTTTTTTAAAAGTAAGTCGGTGAGGTGGGGGAGAGACAAAACTTACAAATGAGGGCGCACTCACCAACACTCTCAACATCATCATCTGAGAAATTTCCCCTCAGAGACTTCTTCATAAGCCTTCACGCACAGGAATGATTGGACAATGGCAAGACGTGCTGAAACAAACCTTCTCCAGCTGTTGCTTTTCCTGCAAGTTCTAAGATACGACCGGACAATGCTTTATCGAACATACAAAAAACTTGCAAGTACAGCCTGAGTGAACATTTAAACTATTCGGCTCATGAGCAGTGCTTGCATGAGCCACTCCGTGACGTGACCACTAGATGAGACCGTCAACATTGTGTGTAGGTGGATAAGTAAAGGTGCTTGCCAGAGTATTGCCACAAAGTTGATACGGTAGTGCATTGAGTTCTCAATTAGTGCAATGGGATCACTAGGTGTATCGCGAAGGTCTATCCAGATCACCTCAGTATATTTGGTACTGCAAGCAAAGCACTTACAATTTGCCACGAGCTAACCTCTGCTTAAGAGAAGTAAACACGCTAACACTGCGAATGCGCATAGAATATGTGAGCCAGAAGATCGCAATGATCTACAGAAGGAACATCAGCATCAGATCTGAGCAAAATCTGACAGTGTCTCACATTAAACACAGCGAATCCAAAGACAATGCCCAGGTTTCGCCAGTGATCACTATATTTAATGTTGAACCTCAAGTACATATACTCGTCTGTGGTCTTGTAGGGACAGTACTGGCAGCCCTCTACAGCTCCAGGGTTTGTGAGGTAGCCACCAGCGAATTTGAGAAACGGATCCATGTACTCGCTGCAAGTCATACCCATCGGCAGGTTGACGGAGACTAGTTCCGTAGAGGAGCAGATAATGGTTTGACTGCCAACAGCTAGGAGGACTAATATAAGTACAATTGTTCGGCAAGAAATCATTCATGAACCTTGACCAAGGAGGCCCTGTACATCCATTTCCACCAGTTCAGCTCGAAGAACGGCTGAACGACACCATCACTGGTAGATTGTTAGCATGAGCTGGCGTGGCTCAAAATGTGCGTCTCACAAGATCAGCATGAAGATCATGAGAGTTGTGAAGTATATGGATGCAACTGGAGCGGTTGGTGCCATGGATGCGATACCATGTCCAAGTGTGGTATAGTAGAACAGGAAGGCGATGGAGAGGGCGAGGAAGGAGTAACCAGCCCGGCCTGTGGGGTATCCAATGGTCCAGTACCAGCACAAAAAGAATATCGCTGAACTTGTGATATTCCAAGGAAGCTCAGCGACAAGCTGGGACATGACAAGAGCAGTCCAGTTATATGTTCTAGTGTGAAGAAGTTTGGACGCGATGAAACGCGCGGTAAATGGTGGTTCTGTTTGAGTTGTTCTATCAGTGTGTGAAGAACAAGTTTGAAGTCGACATACCAGAAACAGAAGAAGTACAGAAGCCAACTCCGAGAGAGCACGCTGCATTCTTCCATGAAAGTTGAGTAAGATGTGGGTGAGGATTGTAGCCTGCATGATATTAGGAACTCCAGACTTACCATTGGATCAGTTAAAGAAGTCTGTCTTGGTATTTTTGTCATTTGAAATTGGCCCTTCGTGCTGCTTCGATGACAGGTTCAATATCAAGTGAGTGAAGCCTTCGTTGAGGTGGAATATCTGCATGACTCAGAATGTTCTGGAAAATGATCATGAAGTATAGTAAAGCCTTGATACAAATGTGTCACTTGCCATGCATTTCTGTATGGTCTCTGCACCGTGTGCACACTTACTAGCCAGTGATAGCATACTACAACTTTCAACAACTTGCTCCTTGGTCTTTGTGACCCAATCGGCGGCGGTGATTCAGAGCATGTGTTCAAATTGAAGTTCGAGCACCATGATCGGACATGTTGATGGAGAGTCCAGTATGAGCTACCTAGTAGCACATTAGCGAAATAGTAGTATGTCATGTGAGGTAGTACCAATAGTTAGTAGACACGTCAGGAAGAAAATGAGTTAAGAAAGATAATAAGTAGTCACAGATGATGGCTTATGGTAGGAAATACTAGTATATGCCGATACAGCTGCAAATGTGATTGGTATACTGGGAGTCCGTGAGCAACATGTCATATTGCTATCTACAGACTCCACTTGTAACACTCCGCAACTAGTATCTCCAAGGTCATAGCATAGCACACACATCCAAGTCATTGAATCAGTAAAGCGGCTATGGGACCACAAAACGCTGTGAGTAGCTTCAATATCTGCATTGATCTCAGTCTCGCACTCAAATCACATCAGCGGGCATGTGGATTTCATGGCTTGAAGGAAAGGCTGAAGGCCGGGATAGAAGGGTCGCTTTCGCAGAAAGTAACTATTAGACCAAGGCTAGTGCGAACTAGTAAATGGTGCGTACCTCGCCTTTCATGTCTGATTGCACTGATATCCATGATCCAGTGAAGGGAAGATTGGGGAAGATTGTGAGATGACAGGTGTTGAGAGGCAAAGGAGAGTCGTCACGGACAGCGGGGGGCGGAAGTATGGTCTCCCGTTGGGGAGGAAGACCCAGGTGAATTTGAGGCGGTGGTGAGATAGGCTTTTTAGATCGGTGAGGGAGAGTCGTGACCGATGAGATATGGAAGTATGGTTACCCTCGAATATACCTACAATGGCTCCAACAAGGGCCTGAGATTGTGGGGTTTTTTTCTGCTAAAGATGACATGAGTACATTCATAAAATTGGCTCGAATATGATCTCACTATTGCGCAGTCTAGTTTGTATTTTGCTACCCACAGGAACTCAAGGCTTTAAATCTCGTTAATTTTGTCAAAATGTCGCGCTCAACTGACAGCAGTTGTTATCACAAGTAAGGAATACAAATAACATAGATGAAGTCCAACTTACATACAGCCAACTGATGGAGAATACCATATAACAGTGATAGTTATCGTGGATGTATACCAAAGACTTCGACTGTAGAAGGAGAATAGCTACATACCGGGAGTACAAGTAAAACCAAGAGGATCACAAAAATTCAATATCGGAAGAGCCATACGAGGTCGACACCCAATCGTCAAACTGATCTTCGATATAGTCGTCAGGCAAAAGTGATGCATGTGTCACAGCGCTTACAGAAGATGTAGCTACAAAGAGATTCTTAGTATGAGAAAATGAAAGTATAAGCTACTGCCCACCGTCATCACCAAACTCAGAAATGTGTGATATGGCTTCGGAAAGCATGTCCACTTCAGATTGCGTGCATTGCTTCTTTAGGCCCAGAATATAGATATCGGACTTAAGAACCTCATGGGTTTTCTGCTCCTTTGCTTTGAAGCTATCATTGTCGTGAATGTAAAGGGGCTTGGCTTCTGCAAAGGTCGCATTCATGTATGCATGATAGGTGACATTGTCAACCCAAGCTTTCAATGAGCGAGGGAGGGAAAGAAATTGATCGTTAGACTGCCTAGTGTCAGAACCCTAGTTCACCATAGCATAGATAGGACTTACTCTGGGAGAAATTTCTGCTGTTTTCAGGGAACCAAGTGTTCCAGTTGCATTGGAATCAACCTGTGTGATGTCTAGAAAATGGGATGGTGCATGGAGCCATGCATTGCATTTGTCTCAAATGACCTGTGAAGGTTCAAAGTGATCGAGGCTGACCGGGTTGAGCTCTGGGGATGCCTCTGCATATGCAATAGTGTTCACTGGGGGCTTCTGTGTGCTAACTGCTAGTAACATTTCATGAGGACCGGGCACAGTACATTGAACATCATGGCTCACTTGGGTAATTTCTAGTTTCCAGGTATTCACACAAGTTTGCAATAGCATTACTAAATAATGAAATTTCCATCTGAGCTCGATGCATCCTGTCTTCCTTCAAACATGCCCCCTGCGAATGGAATCCTGTGTAACTCATATCTTCCTCTTGCTGAAGCTGTGTCTGCATTGTGATCTCTCTTAGGCTCATGTCAAGGAGAGCTGTGATATCATGAGTGTTGACCCATCCAGATAGTATGGAAGCTGTGGTCAAGAGAGAGTCTGGAAGCTAGAAATGAAATCAGAAAAAGTACTTGAAGATGCACCAACGAGCTTACCATGTCACATCCCTCGGCTTGGAGCCAAGCTAGTAGGGCTGTCTCATTCTGTTCAATTCCAAGAAAATTAGTCTTGGAAGTAGTTTCACATGTGGAATTGATATTTGGCATGTCAACATTGGAGAGGAGGTTAAGGTGTTATTCTTACGATCGATGAACACTCACACAACCCACAATAGGTTTGCTTATATTTGATCTGGGTGATGCATTGTCGCTGAGGTGGTAAATGACATGTAAGCGAGTGGTGTACAGGAATGGCTGATGGCCATCAAACTCTAAAAACATGATAGGTTAGATTAAATGGATAAAATAATAAATAAATAAATAATTTTACGACAAGTCCGAGTCTTGGCTGCCTTCCTCGCGGGTCTGCAAAATAATGGCGGACGTGGATGAACATGCGAATGCAAGTAATGAATGTGGTACACACCGCAGGATAGCAGCACCCCTCCCTTTCCCAACTATGGCAGGGATTGGGTGTGATCGAGCGACCTGCTAATTTTTAAGAGCTGCAAGGATTTTAAGAAGTTGGATTTGTACCCGGCATGAGGAATATCACAACTGCAGTCTACAAAATCAATTTCATGGATAGAGCAACTCTTAAACGAGAATCAAAAATTACACCAAAAAGAAGTTTATTGCTTTAAGCTATGCTTTTATATAACTGTATCAAGGTGGTGATAGTGCCTACTATTGCGCATGGTCAGTACTTATAGCCTTGATCCAGAACAGAATGCTTATGGTGGAATTGTGGGCATATGTGTATGGGTTGAAGCATGGTGACATCATGATAGCAGAGTCAATGGTATCTGGCAGACATCCTACAATCAGACTAAAGATTACATTTGGTTGTCCGCAATTTTTACATCATAACCAAGGTTTGCAGTCCAATGGTCACAAACCTGTACATTTCAAAAGCAGGTGTTACAAATAGAACCATGACAAACTTAGATATCAGTCAGCATTGGACGGCCTGGCAGCATTTGACTGCCCAATACGGTACACATCCATTTCACTGGATGTCCATTTCATTAGAAGTAGTACAGTGACCATATTCCGTTGTATCATAAGCAAACTCACATTATGAGACACAATTGTCTTAACTCAGCTCTGAGACGTGCAATGTTCAGATCATTCTCCTGCTGGAGCAGCATGACAGCCATCTCGCGAAGTTCGCTGTGTATTTGAGCCGCGCTAGGATAATCTGGCATCATCTCATTTGCCCCGCAGAGGGACAAGAGTCTTGCCCAAAGGGCTTGGTAACACTAATGGAACAAAAAATGTGAACAGTACATCCAGATTCGGAGTAAAAGGCACTGACACTGGATCCCACCAAGGCCAATGTTTCCACTGGTGGATTGGCGACAGTCCTGAATGTAGCAGGCTCTAAGTCAGCGATGGTAAATCGGATGCAGCACGTCGATGTGGTCCTGAAGATCATGTGATAAATAAGCTCTTTAGCAATCTGATGCATGAGGAATGTGGCGAAACCATTAATCTGCGGGCAAAATAAGTGTTGGATAGCGAAGGTAAAGTCTGGAGAATATTCACCTCAATTGGGAGCATATGTGCATGGGGATACATGAGCATCTTTAGCAGGTCAACAATGATCCCCCTTTGTGCTAACCCAAAGAAACCACACAGGCCAAAGATACGAGGGTCATCCATGCTGTTGACCACTACATGACGATTGTCATACAGGAACTGCGTAACCCATGGACTAGCCTATCCTAGAATAAGACCTGATAAAAATGAACAAAAGACAACATACGAGCACTAAGACATCACTGTGTGACATTGGAAGTTGTGTGACTTTGGTTAGCACTAGGAAGGATTCAGCATATGCAAATATTAGAGAAATTGAGTTCCTGACCTGGTTCCAAGTCCTCAGAGGCGACATTAGCGCGTAAAAGGCATTCAGGCCAAATGCTGCGAATGAGCTCCAATCGACGCATAGAAAAATCCACGTTGACGAGGAGATGGGGATTATCACAGTGACCACAACAAATAGCGATCCTCAGAAGCATACGCAAGTATGCGAGAGCCCTGCGCCAATTCAGGCACATCTCCATGATTTGGTGCAAACTGTGCACAGCTTGGACCTTTTTGCCTGGGCGTGGCTGCTGGTGTCCCACAGTGGTGTGAGGAGTGTCGAGTGTCATGGCCGAGGAGCCGATCCACGTCATCTGGGCGATTGTCAATCTGTCAACCGAAGTATCAATACCAGGAACTGAGACATAGTTCCCGAAAGGGTACGCCGTGAGGTGCACTTTGACTTCAGACTCATGGGCACGAGCCACATCCATCTATGATAATTCAGTGCAAGAACAGATACTAAAAGTACAAGGCAGACATACATAGTGATAAACACCATGAAGTACAGTGTCAAGGCCAGTCCTGCCCCACACCCACCGCAAATTCAAAAAAGGAATAGTGGTTTCCATAGCCTGTGCCTACATGCATAATGAGTGCCAGTGGGATTGTTAGATGGGATTGAGCCTACTACTGCAGCAAACAATGGAACCTCAAATCCAGGGAGCTCCAATGCCGAGCTATGCACGATGGGGGTTTCCAAATAACCAACTACGGCAAGCTGGCTCTTGAGCTGGAAAAAGTCAGGATAGTGTGGGACCCATGGAAAAAATCACCTACAGCGTCGAGGCCAAGAGGGGGAGACTATGTGCATAATAAAGATATGAAATAATTTGGCAAAACAAATAGATACTCACATATAGAGGATATATCACTGGCTGTTCTGGGTTCGGGTACTGCAGGACGTAGCCAATGAATTCAATGTTGATGGTGGGGACACTCTGATGGGACGGTGAGTAAGATTTTCCGTCTTCGCCAGGCGCAAACCACTTACTGAGAACGACACAAGCATGTTGAAGGTGGGCTCGAACAGAATCACATCATGGTTGTTGTCCACTATGGTGATCAACGTACTGGTGTTGATGCGCTCCGATGCAGAGGAAGCATGATTGAAGGAGGTAGACATGTTGGCTAAGGAAAATACGAGCAATGCTGATGCGTATTTATGTAGGGCTCCTACCAGTAACCGGATTACTGTGACTGAGTGTAACAAGTCACAAAGTGATGCATTCAGGCTGAAAAATACATACCTCACTTAAGCTACTTCGTCAATAAGAGTCATAGGATGACAATTGGCCATCAGAACACTACCAAAGAACAAATAGCGGGGAACTACATACATACAAATTTCTGAATGTTACCTGACATTAGACAGGAAATGGCAACTAGTAACCACAGACAGGAGACTGTGTAGGGCATTAGAGCAAGTCACAAGGTATTCAAGTTACACATGTACGTACCTATTTTGAAATTGTATCACATGTGGCTTAGAATGCCAATGGACCATCGCAGCGCCATCGAGGGGCTCATTACGTGCGCCATCATAGCATTATATTAGGGTGAATGCCTTATGCCTTATTATGTGCAACATCACACAGGTATGTATCTCGGTGTAGAAACAACTATACAATGAGGAACAAAAGAAGCTCCTGACTGTATCTGTAAAAGTTGTAAGGTCGCGCGCTGCCTAGTCTGCGTTACTTGAGAAGCAAGTGCGTTCGACCCTATAGGGGAAGTGAGTGCAGCAAGGATCTAGAAGTGTGCGCTTAAGCGAAGCGCGAGAAAGCGCGCAAGGTACAAAGGCGCGGGAACGCGCGCGCGTATTAGCGCGAAGCGCGGGAAAGTGCGCGCGCGTATGCGGAAATGAGAAACTAAGCTTAAGTAGTGATATAAAGCAAGATAAGAGATATAAGAGTGCAAAATGTAAAGGAATAGCTTTCTACTATATTCTGCTAAGTAGTAAGTGGGTAGTAACTAGTAAGTGAAAAGTAGGAAAAGTAGGTCCTGTGTAGTATGTACTGCTAGCGCTTATATAGCGCGCCTAAGCGCGCTCATGCGGAGCCGAAGCGCTACCGAGTAGGTATGTAAAAATATATATGAGTGAGAAACTATGATAAAAATAAAGGTGGAACTATGCTAATAAAGGAAATGGAAATATACATACTAGGGAGCTTGGTGGACAGTGGATGGATGCATCTGGATGGCTGGCGCTATAGGGCGCGCCGTATACATTGTGAAGCGCGGGAATGGTGCGCGCATGGCGCGCGTTGCGTGGGAAAGCTGCGCCTCATATAGAGATAGCTGCGGGTAGCGCACAGAGTAATGCTATGAGTTCGTGCTGTATACTCCTTGGTGAAAACTACCATATCACGCCATGAGAGGCATGATTCTCTACATCGGTCTTGTATTACATCACAACACCCGCCCACAGGACTTAGATAGTAATCTATGAGGTAATGTGATAAGGCCTGGGATTTAGTTCTCATAATCAAGTTCTAGTTCACTATTGTACATCTCATCAAATTGAGATGATAGTGATTCATTGCTGGAGCCATGCAAAATTGAAGTCTCATTGTCTTCAGATGCAGAATCTTCTTCATCTTCTTCGTCACCTTCAATGACCTCGAGGTGGTCTATGGGGACTTCAATAGCATGTGCAATGATGGCTGGTCATGTGCTGGCTCCATTCGGAGGCTCAGATTCCGAAGTGCGGTGATGAGAGTAAATGTGACCAACTCCCAGGCCAAAATGGAAACACATGAGCATATCATGGTCCACGAAACTGAAAATGATGAGCTCGACACAAGTGATGTGTGACCCTTGCTTACCGATTAACATAGTACTCCTGCCAATCATCCTTGTCCCCTGCACATGCTGACACACCTGGTCCACGGAAGTGCTTCTTTTTGCTGGCGAAAGATGGTATAATGTGGCAACCCCTGATAACATCCGCTGGATCCAGAAAGTCAAGCGAATGTTTGTCTGCCAAGGGCAGAAATTTAACCCAATCTAGAGTTGATGTATTCCATGTAGAGACTTCATCTATGGGCTCATACCATTGCACCCATAAAAACTCCATTTGGAGTGGAGTGTAGTCAACCATCCCCCTTCCGATCACGATTATATTGACATGGTATATCCCCAGTACCTTACCATAAACAAACCTGTGACCTTGGGACTCTATATCATTGTCGCCACTCAGGACCATGACGTTACAGTGGGAGGTCCATGGATTGATGACATCTTGGGCTCTACGAACATCATACGTAGTGAAGTTAAACCTGGCAATATTATGTTGATAAATTCGATCGTCTTTGAGGATAATTGTGTTGATGTCATTCTCATCTGCTGACAGGATATTTCTTGACTCGGTGGAGGAGATGAGTCTTGAGTTTCGTCACAAAGTTCTGCCAAGGGATGTGCAAGGTCATTTGCACAAGTATCATTAGACTAACCTTAATCGCCGGATCACCTTCATGACCACGCAAGAAGGATCCGATATGTACAGTGTGTTTTTGTGTGAGCCCAATGTGGTGGTGGGCATCTGGGCTTCTCACTAACTCTGCAATTTCGAGGTGGGGATGATGAAAAATTCTGTTGCCTATATGATGAATACGAGCCTGGTGGCATTCAATCTGAGTGAGCTGTTTCACAAACAGCCTGCGATCGGTGCAGCGGTATCTGGCCTTGGGCGAATGATATTCAAGTTCGCCCTGGAAAGTCGGTCAGCTAAGTCCAAATATGAATGACAGGACTGACTGGTTCGGTGCTGTAAGAATCGGCCATACCGTACCAACATATTGTTGATACATAATCCCCCAGGGTGTGGAACTTGTATGTCTGGAAATTAAAAACCTTTTTTTTCGTATGTTTTTGACAACATTATCTAACACCTCCACTTGCTCAGTAACATGAGCAGCTTGCTTGCCCTTATGTTTTGCAGCTTTCTTTGCATTTCATTGGGCGCAAGCCTTGACCTCCTGGGAAAGTTTGTGAGTCTCATATGTGGAGCAAACTTTAGCTTTGAAATTGTGAAATTGCCGGCCGACAGCCGAAGTCACTTGATCCATGATGTCTAGGGTTAAGTCAGAATGCATTCGGAGCTTAGCCAGCCCATGCCAATGGGCCATTGTAAACAGTAACTGGAGGATGACTGTGTTGTGTGGTCCAGGCAGAAGACCATCAAATACAAGGATGGAACACTGCACACTTCGTCAGCTCTATCTGACTCCAATGGTGGTCTTGGAGGTCATACCTGAAGGAGGTCCTCAAAATTATGAGCTGCCATCCATTTCATGTCCGAAGAGTTGGATGAAAATTTTCGAATGGTAGCCTGGCCAAACGTCGGAGTCTGCCTGTATCTAGTGGGAGAGCTCAATTGAATGAGGCAAGTTCATTCGGATGAGCCATACCTCCGGTCCAATTCATGGATGAGACATTTATCATGTGAAACAATGATGCGGAGCAGATGCGAAAAGCATCTTCCACACGCCTATCTCAAACTCGTGTAATAGATCTACCATGAGTGCACAGAAGATGTTGAAACCCATATGACCAAGATGGTCAGAGAATGCATTCTATTGTAATAGGGTTAGCTGTTATCACTAACGGGAATCCAAGTCTTACGGAGGTAGGCACCCAGGACTGTGGTTTGAGAATTTTTTCTATCGATGTGCTACCGACTGCTAAGTTCCTGTCATAAATCAGTGAACATGCAGTATCAACCATCATGCGTCTTTTTGAATCGTCACGCTCCAGAGTCTTGCGTTGTTGTCGATCTTGAGGCATTCCTATATTCTGAATCTGATCCTTGGGTATGAGACAACGAGGACACGGACACCCTCCCAGGTTTTGAAGTACCCTGAAACAGAATTGAATGTCATCCAATGCAACAAGGATATCACGTACTTTTCTGGATAGTCTCCAGAGTAGGTGAATATTCTTGGGTAGAACCTACGCTTGATGCCATTGCAGCAGCAAATGACGATACCATGCTCGTACGCTTCAAGAAACTTGTCATCGAGCAAGATCTTCCACTGCTTGTGGTAGAATTCCCTGCGACAGTGCGTTGCGCATTCAGCAGTCATACCTTTCCCATTCATAAAATCTTTGATTGAGTCTGGGAGCTGGTATGGTGAGATTAGCTATACACTAAAGGTAAATGCGGACAGGCACACCGTCTCAAAGTAAGCCACATGGTTACTCAAGTTGAGTGATGGCTTGCAACAGCAGTACTTGGACTCATTGCTGAAGTATATGTAAGTAGGCCATAGCTTGGCATTGCCAAATGAAGTAAGTTGCGTCGTGTCAGACCAAAACATAAGGCCAGCTACAACACAAGGTAAATTACAGCCAGGTTCTCCCAGCAATTCTTGCAGTTTGGTGTGAGCTTCCTGGAAAGCTGGGGATGTGTATAGATCTCCATATATGGAGACCTCAGCGTCCAGGTGGGGAGGAGCCCAACGCAACTCGTACAGTTCATAATGAAACAGTTTGTCATCTCGAGGATTGGCTAGCTTCTCCCGCAAAACAGCGATGAGCGAATGATGATATAAGTGTGCTGCATCATAAACCCAAGGACCTGGTGTTTCTGTGGTGTGAGACGAAGGTACCTTAATGGAGACCGGTGTTTTCTTCCATCCGGCGTCTTTGTCTTCCCATTCTTCCCCTTCTCCCTCATCATACTCATTTGTACCCAGTTTTGAGTTAATTTTCTTCCAGGATGTAGAGCTCACATTGGCAGCATTGAAGGAACTGTTGCCTACAATCCCCAAGAGTTTAGTATAAGCCGCCTGAAACTTTTGTACCCCCTGGTTCCAGTACCAATCACCAAGGTGAAAGGAGGAACAATTGGGATAGGGGTGGTAGATAGAATTATTGCTCGAAGTAACACCTTCCTGGAAGGACTCATTGACTTGAGGGATGCCAGAAATTAACAAAAGGTCCATGCTCGTTATGTACTCTTCCAGATTGTGAGATGCTGGTTTACCGGATACGTATTGGCGAACTAGACCAAAGATGTTCAGGGGAGTGCGGAACACAGCACGGACTGGATGGGCTAGATGGGTTTCAGCACTGACAACAGATCCGACTGATTCCAGAAGTAGGTCGTGCAATTCTGAGGGAACAGTAGATGGAGGTTGAGGTAGTACATCTCTGAATCTCTTCAGCAACTGTCGATTCTGACACCTAGGTCTGCGCTGCGCCAGACTCATGTCCTCCCCTTCCTCCATGTCACCTCCTTCACAGTCATGGTTACCTAATTCTTCAGAAGCTCATGGTGCAGACATCACAGTTTCGGGACGTTGAAACGCTGGTGGTGAAGGATTGACTTCACTCGCGGGTGAGGGGCTGGTGCGCAAAGATACCACGACAGTTTCATCCTTGGAGGTGCGTAGCTTTTTCCTACGGCTTACAAACTCTTTGAAAGAGGTTATTGCCAACGAAAGATGCTTTTTTGTCATCAAGCATGAGTGTTGATGTTGAATGAAGTAGTTCTGCGCCATAAAAGTGCGCCCGCAAATGCAACTGTAATGGGACACTGACATGTGGGGTAGATAACTAGAGCAAAAAGTGTCACTCGAGCAAGGAGTCTACGGATGAAGGTAACCAAAAAACAGCAAGATGCTATGGCGCAGTGATAGCAGCTTAGATGTGTAATGGGTGCCATTACTGCCATACATAGCCAGGAACACAATGGTGCTGAGATGATGGGCCACAGACGGGGATATATACTTTCAGGTGTGTGAATGCCAGGCCTATCCAACAGCAACCTGCAATGTCTGTGCCACCTTCCCCATCTTCTTCTGCATACTCAACCATGGAACCCACAAGATTTAAAGCCGACCCCAAGGTGGTGGAGATCTTAGTGAGGATCATAACTGCATGCCATGGTATACTTCATTACCATGGCCAAACAAGAGAACTGGCAATGTTTCAATGGTAGATTAGTTATTTGCATGGAGATCATAACTAAAATAACACATACAACTGATCTACAGGCCAACCACTCGACATGGGCACAAAATCCACCCTTCATCATTTGCTGAATATTGTGAGGTGCATGCTTTCTGATACCCATGTTGCCTTTGCGGCACGGGTGACCGGTACATTGAGGTGTCAATATTCCAATGAACTGAAGGGATATGTTGGGGGGAGTACATCGCTGAATGCACAACCCAAACTTGCGGCTACATGCGTTGGGTGACTTTCTTCAATCAAAGTGGGTGGTTGGCTGATCTTTTATTCATTAGTAAATGTTGAGAAATTCGTTGGCAGAGCCGACGTACTGGCTATCTATTATCCTCAGCTCCAGGAGGTGCATGTTCATGATTGGCACGTCCTCATAATTTCATCTTGAGATCCTTGCAGGTTGATCCATGAACCATGGCTGCAACTCCATCAGTCTATATTAATATCCACCTGGGCAGGAGGACATCTTACCGTCTTGTCTTACACACTGCGAGCATGTGCTGATGCATTGTTTCACCTACTATAAATACATTTACAACTCGGATATATAGTACCACAATAATTCACTTACATGTGCATAAGTTTCACTACTACAACTACACTACGCTTAAGTTCAACCAAACATCAACTGCATCAATACAAGTACATGAATGTTCGGAAAAAGGAATCATGTGAGCCAAGTAGCGTTTGTATAGAGACTGACTTTGAAAATGGAACTCCGCCGGCAGCATCCGACATACATGAAATGCTGAGTAAGCGAGTCCAAGCATCTTTGTATTGCGGTCTGATGAGCCCTTCATCTGATTTACATTTACTATGTGGTTCTCCGTCGCATCACTTTCATTTTCTCATTTTCAGTTGCAGATATGATACACCACATTGCATGATTCAGGTATACAGAAATAAGCTGTACTTCTAAAAGTCGTAAGTAAAGAACGAATATTCAGGCCACCAACCAATGTCTACAAATATTTTTGAGAAACATCAGTGGGTTAGATCATGCTACAGAGTGCTATGGAGACTCTGGAATGATGTGTAATGAATTACATTTCCCTGATGAATACTTCTTCACCCCTTCCGTACCATGAACTAATGCCCCAACCACTCTGTCTGGCCGTATCACAAACACCTTTGTCTGACCAGCTTCCATCAGGTAAGCTGAATAAGCATGGCCCTCCTGATCAATGAGAACGAGATCAGCAGGAGATACGACAGACATTACTGATGTCGATGATGGCAGAACGACTGCCGATCATATGACACTTTTGTTGTATGTCTCCAGTGCACCCAATATCAGGGTGGCATCAGCGAGACCCAGCGCAAATACAAGGATTGTGTGGTACCAGGGTCTGTACAAACTAAAAAGTGTAGTTGTGCCAGGCTCTGTGCGCCCCACCTGCAGCATATTGGGTGCATCAGGCACCCTGTCCCCGGCCTCCAGATGCCCCTCGTCAAGCACTCCGTATGTGTTGATTGGTTTTGTGACTGAAGTCACAAATTCATCGAGTACGATGGTGCTGAATCGGCAGTTGATGCCGAGCATGAACAGGATGGAATTTTGTTCGATCTGCGGCTCTTTAGATGCCATCGTCTTGTTGAGAATCGAGGTGGTCACACCGAGCATCTCAGAGATCACAGGCAGACGCTCAGCACTGTATGTCTCGAGAAGAGATTTGTTGGCAAGCCCTTTCGATGAGCGCAAGCTTCCATCCTAGATTGAACTGGTGTAGTGTTACGACGGTAGTCGCGTGTGGACTGGGATAATCTAACAGCGACGATCATGACAGTGATACCTCGTGCTGAGAGTCCAAAGGTCGGCTCCTACAGACGAGTAAGAGTTGCTTATGCTCACGGAGGCGAGCAATGATAGCAGTTACAGACAGAAGGGGCTTCAAGTCCTTCAGAAGGTGCGAGTCGAATGTCGAGCAGGTAGCTTTAGCAAGACAAGGAGTTCAAGGTAAAACCCAGTAAGATCAAAGTAAGGAACATCTACTTTAATCTATCGACCTTATATAAGGCTACTCTATCATATCTAAGCTCAGCTTGAAGCTGGGTTCTAAGTGCTTATCTATCGAGTCAGAGATACCATGCATGAGGCAGGCTTCTATCTATGATAAGGACATGTGGTCGTCCTTCTATCATTACATGAGGCAATCATGAGGCTTGCCTTCTATCTTGATAACATTAATAGGTCTTCTAGACCTATGTCGTCATATCATGTAAGCGATCCAGACCGCTTATCTAATCTGGCATCTTCCAGACTTCTCTTCTAATTGTTATCTGTCATCAAGGCCTAAAGGCCCAGGTATCGTGTTGTTGCCGTGCAGGGTGGCAGAGGGCATATCTGTAGCTGGGGGCTCACGTCATGTTACTGTAACATGTAGGGCGCAGTCAGTTGCAACACACATGCTGCATCTACCCGACTCACTGCATCTTGTATGCCTGAATTGAGTCCCTGTTCATAGACAAATGAGCAAGTATTAGGAACAATCAGATCAACCATACCTGACCACCCATTGGGCTATGGACACTTGGATATGTGTTAGTGGTAGTTTACGAAGAATCATTCAAATATAGCATACTGAGCAGCATCTATGATGACATTCATGAGCATAGCAATGCACATCTTGAACAGAACCACATACTGCCTGCAACGAGCACTCGACCCTTGCTAAACTTATTCACCATCCAGATATTACTAGGCCTGGAACGAACCAGGTGAACACACATCAACAGACAGAAACACAAAACGCACTTGAAGTAGCTCATCCAAACCAGCTTGTTGAATGAAATCTCCATTGGCATTAACAACGTGATGGTCTCGAAAACGAGCTTTCGCTCTTGGTGATCTTAGTCAAATCTAGTTCATGGCCAAAGAAGAAAAATTGCCAGCCATCAGCATCAATTTCGTCTGCTGAGCGCAATGAGAGGCTGCATATAGTCAATATACATGTCTCCAAGCTCAACTGAACATACCCTTGTTCATTCCAGTTTCCAAATCAGTGCCAATACTTCAAGACTACATTAGAAGAGCTTTCCATGAGATATGTGAAAAATGGACGTACCAGTCTTTCGAGGCCAACGTCTGTCAAGCAGATATCTCCTGTCACAACCTGGGCATCATCTCTAGTCTCGCCCAAAAATGTGAGGCCAAGTTGCTTGCGCACGATGCCTGCAAAGCCACTTTCAGTCTCGTGTGTCCCAACAGATTTAGCTGCATCTCACTTTTAGTGCCATCAGCGCCAATGATCCACTTGGTATCAAAAGTCTCTGATATGCCATTCTTTGCTAGAACAACAGTGACTCCCTCATCAGACTGCTCGAACGAGCGGAGTTTGGTGCTGATCTTGACATAACAAGAGAATTTCTCTAGGTGGTGTTGCAGAATGACATCTAGGAGTTGTTGACCCATCGATCTGTGGCCGTTCTAACAAAACCGAGTCAGAATGAAGGTTTGATCAGGCGACAGTGTTGCACATGAATGGTATTGCTGGAGTAGATTCGACATGCGGGACCAGCACTACATCTTTCAGACTTTCCAATGTTCTGGGCTTGTAAAAGCGGATGAGAGGGGCTGGTTTTGCCAGACTAATGACTTCTGAAATGCCCAGGAAGTTGTAGAGTTCGTGGGAACGTGGCTAGATAGAGCATGCCTTTAGTGAGACCAGCAATGTGACAAGTGGATGTGCGACAAACCCACATTCCAGTACCACACTGTCCGATGCGAGGATGGGGGTCTTTATTGATGATGCAAACTGAGATACCATTTTGGAAGAGTGTCAACGCTGCTACCAGACCCACTGGCCCAGCGTCAATCTAACAAGGAATTCAGCTGAGATGTAAACATGTGTCATAGGTCGCCACTTACAACTAGTACGGGGATGAGCAGTATTCATGGATAACACTAACACTGACAGGAGGATTAGTTGGTTCGAAATCCAACGATTTGGAAGAGAGGCAGGTAGCTATAACTTCATGGAGACTGGGCCGATCCAAAGATGGTGCTAACTTAGCTGCACCAAGTTGGCCCGAAGCCGCGTTGTTGACACCATGGTATCACATAATTTGTCCGATATGTCTCACTGCAGAAGGGGCACGTGCTGGGGTGTTTGAGAGAAATACAGACATTCTAAATATGAAGCTAATTCTTCACTGTAGAGACGAATCAGATGACATGGGCCTCACAGATGATGGATTCGAATCACTACCACACATTCATTCTGACTCATCATCAACTGTACAGTTTTATAACCAAATATGTTCCCATGCATCAGCGTATAGGTGCCTGGATGTTTGGATCCGACGAAACCCTCTTCCTACCAAAAGTGGGAGTTGGGGATCGAAATATATATAATTAGAGGACTGGGAAGGTGCACCAGAGAGCTTCGTGTGTCAGGAACAAAGGTACATACTGTGCTAATACCAATGTGCGTTGTCAGCAAGCCAAATTAGATAAGGGATGACACACACTGATTGAAGTGCAGCTTACAGAAGAAACTGAGGGCATACCTCTGAGTGAAGGGACAAAACATGCTATTTGTCGCCATCATACTCTGGATACTGTGTTAGACTCTACAAGAACTGGAGGATATCAGGTCACCTACTCTACCATGATACCGAAAACGATCATAATGTGGTCTCCATCCTCGAGAGTAATAGAGGCTGACGGATTGCAGGCATGTCGTCCTCTCTCTGTTGTTCTACCATAAGGTTCTTAAACTTGTTATTAAATAGTTCGAGTCTGGGAACGTATGCTATATCGGCCTAGAAGGCTAGTGAGCTGAGCTTCATGTCCAAATTTAGTTCATACCATGTTATCTGGTGTATATGGGCCCACTCTGAATTCATAAGCATCACGAGAAATCTTTTTGTTGTTCACGACTAGCAGTTGCTCCTTGCGACAGACCCTGTAGTTTTTTCCAGCCTTAAGCACTTTAGTCTCTGTAATTGCAGGTGAGTGTCGAATAGAAGAAAAGAATAGTGGTAGAGACGGACCAGTATAGTTGTCATATCCCCCTGTTCAATGCTATCGAGTGGACCGGTGATGAGCCACATGATAGTCTGTTAGAACTAATGAGTCAATCATTATTGTTATAAGAACGATAAAGTGCTGGCATGAATGAGATACTGCAGGAACTGGGTGAAGTATAATAGAGAGAGTTGTTGCACAAGGGGTCAAACACGCAAGGTATGGTATGCCATACTATTTGCCACTGTAGCTACAAAATGTTCAGTGATATTTGCGGGTAGTTGGTGATGCCCAGTGAAAATCGACAAGAATGAGGTAGATAGGTAGCAATAGACGTCTAAGTACAGATTGAGATAGATAGAAATCTAAGAAATTCGAGATGAGAAATTTGCAAAATGAGAAATTAAAATGCAAAGTGCAAAGTTCTCAAACATGCGTTTCATTTTGCAACATATGCTATGCAAATTACAATCAAATTTTGCATATTTGGAAACTTTGATTGCAATTCGTGCATGCTTAGATCAGATTGCATCGACATTCGAAATCGCTAAGTCCGAATCTGCTTAGTATGGACTCCATCCAGGCTGGCGCACACAGATTAGATGACGGCACCACTATCTATGTCTGCGACTGTGATGCCTGTCTTCATAAGACAGGAGGACGGAATACACAGGTATCGCGAGCTACTTACTTTAGACACAAGCCCATCAGACTCGCCGCATCAATTCTTCTTCCTCCGATCGCTCTTAGCATTGCGCCAGATCTCCCATCACCAGATCTTCGACACACCCCTCCACCAGCTGCATCCTCATCCAGCAAGAGGCCACAGGAAGATCTCGATGGTGGGGGACCTAGAAATCAGAAAAAGGGACGTTCTGACAGCCCAGAACTAGTGCATACATCTGAGGTAAGTCCGATTGTTTTATTCCAGAGGCTCACTCACATATTTCTAAACAGCCTGACACCCACCCTGATGAAGGTACGAGTCCTTCTACTTGATCATGATCGAGAATTAAATATTATCTAGATTTTTATCAGTATGATGGCCTCGAGTATGACACCATACCTGAGGCGCTTCCTGAAGAGGAGCTTCCTGACGATCGGCTTCCTGATGAGGCCCTTCTAGAAGAGGATCAAAATTCTGACCAACCTCGCGGTTCTCAAGGTGCCGCACAGCCAGACCAACAACCTCCGGTGGCACCTATTGATCATATTGACGATCTTGATCAAAACGGAGAAGAGGGGAACGGAGAAGAGGGGAACGGATCAGAGGGGAATGGGGCAGAAACACGAATGATGGGCTGGACTGATGAAGACTTAGACGGACTTCACTGCATGGCGTGTCTTCAGGATGCTCAATACGCCATGGCTTTTATCACTGCCCTTCGAAAAGCTTCTCTGGACGACCCTTTTGCCTGTCTACCTCCTGATGCGCTCGATCGACTTCGAAACCTACCACGTGCACTCCCCGACGTCACAGATCCCGATCTCTTAATGTCCCTTAAGCTTTTTTTTGCCGACACGACGATCAAGGCATACGACCTCATTCGCGCAGCCATTTCCGAACGACACCCCGATGACGACATGTACAGCCACTACCGTGTCAAGCAGCTCTGCACTGAACTCGGTGGGGTTGTACCCCTTGTGCATGATATGTGTATCAACACGTGCTTGGCCTTTACAGGCCCCTTCGTCGATCTTGATCAATGCCCAAGGTGCGGGGAAGATTGTTGGGATCAGAAGAGAAGCACCCCGCAAAAGAAGGTTGCTCGACAGAAATTCGACACATATCCTATTGGTCCCCAATTACAGGCTCTATGGCGGCATCCTGATCACACCGAAAAGATGCGCTGGCGTGAGCAGCGCACACAGGAAATTTTGGAGGCGTTAGGCATGACAGATGGGATTCCCGACGTCTATGAAGATGTCCTTCATGGGAAGCAGTATCTAGACGCCTGCCAATCGGGGAAAATTAAAGAAGGTGATCCCGTACTCATGTTCTCAATCGATGGGGCCCAACTGTATGAATCCAAGCAGTCAGACTGCTGGATCTATATCTGGGTCCTGTTTGATCACTCCCCGGATAAACACTATAAAAAGAAGTACGTCCTCCCTGGCGGCATAATTCCTGGCCCCAAAAAACCTAAAAACCTTGACTCGTTCATATTCCCCGGACTCCATCACTTATGCGCGATCCAGGCCGAGGGTCTTCCAATCTGGGATGGTGCACTTCACAGATTATTCACCTCCAATCCTTTCCTTTTTGTCGCAACTGCAGATGGGCCTGGAATGGCATTTCTCACCGGTCTCGTCGGACATCACGGCAAAATGAGCTGCAGGCTCTACTGTGGGCTTCCTGGTCGACATAAACTAGGTGCCCCCACTTACTATCCTGTACTTCACCAGCCGATCGGTAACCACGATCACCCCGATATTCTCATCCATCAATTACCCCCCGCCGGATCATTCGATTACGAGGCAAATCTCCATCGCATTGTCTCCTGCAGAAACACTGCAGAATATGAATTCGCGCGCCTGGAAACAGGCATCACAAAGCCTAGCATCTTCTGCGGATTTCATTCTGATCGCATTCTCCCAGTGCCACACTCATTCGGTTCAGACATTATGCATGTAGCTGCCATCAACGCTGGAGATCTACTGATACCACTCTGGAGAGGGACATTTAGAGCCGACCCAACGGATGATAAAGCCACATGGCGCTGGGCTGTACTCGTTAAGGAAACTTGGAGGAAGCATGGATCGAGTATTGCTGACGCGACACCATACTTGCCCGGATCATTTGATCGCCCCCCTCGAAATCCCGCTGAAAAAATTCATAGCGGTTACAAGGCCTGGGAGTGGCTTCTGTATCTCTATGGAATGGGGCCAGCGACACTCTATGGAATCCTTCCAGAACCCTACTGGTCCAATTTTTGTCACCTTGCTCGAGGTTTGCGCCTCATGCAACAATATCATATTTCCCGTTCCGAACTTCTTGATGGCCATCAGCACCTTCTGTACTTCGCCGACGAATTCGAAGAAATCTATTACCAGCGCCGCAACGATCGGCTTCATTTCATTCACCCATGGATTCATTCCCTCACTCATATCGGCCCTGAGACAGTCAACAAAGGCCCTCCCATCTGTTCTTCTCAATGGACTATGGAGAGGACAATCAGTAATCTCGGCCAAGAAATCCGCCTGCATAACTCGTCTGCCTACGCCAACCTTTCTCAATGTGCCATCCGATGCTGCCAGATCAATGCCCTCAAGGCCATCATTCCCACGATCGAACCATCAACAAACGCACTTCCTAAAGGATCCTTCGATCTCGGCGAAGGCTATATTTTACTCCGTCGACGAGAAAGAACTGCACACATGGTCCGGCCTTGCGAAGCTCAAGCTATAGTTAGATTCCTGGCCAATGACAGTGGCATCGAGATTCCTTCTGCACCTCCAATTACCAAGTGGGCACGTCTTCGCCTTCCCAATGGCCAGGTTGCAAGGTCGGCTTGGAAGGAAAACGCCATGACAAAACAGCCAAGGATGGCATGCAATGTTAAGGTATGTTTATTGCATCTACATAGTTCAGCAAACTTATTTTTTACAGTTACACCTCGACGGACAGACAGCAATCGGCGAAGTACATTACTACTTCAACATGACTATACATGATCGTCGCAGGACCTTTGCCATGGTCTCGGTATACAGCGATCCACATCAAGATCTTCTTCATTGTTCCTTTCACACCGTATTCGCATGTCACCACCGCGGGGACAATTCATTGCGACTGATCGAAGTTTGTGCCATTCAATCCGTTGTGGCTATGGTCCCGCATCAGTTTCCAGGTATCAACGGTATACTTTTCTATCTTATAGAGCGACCGGGTTTGGATATCATCACGATGAGTGGTATCAATGAGGAGGACATACCTGACGAGGATTAAGGTGAGTATTCTACTAGTATTTGACAGCATTAACTGACTACATCCCAAGACTAGAAGCTGACAAGGGAAGCTGATCGCATCATTGATCGCATTGATTGCATTGATTGCATCATTTTGAACATCGTTTGTATAACTTTCACGCATTTTTGAGTCGCTCATCTGTACAATGCATTCTAGTATACAAAAATACAATTCATTACTCTATTCTAATGAAGGTCCTTTAAGTCTTGTTTGATTTGACGCACTGTAAGAAAGCTGTTGTCGGCATGCGCACGATCATACCATTTGGCGTCTTCTTCTCGTGAAACATACTTCCAATAACAGGAATCTGGACCAGGGGGACTCGGAGTGTCGAAGAAGCTTTTCTTCTTGATCGGGGTCTTGATCGGTAAGTCTTCGACATCACTCTCCGGCTCAGTGACACTGCTGGGATCGTTTTTGGGAAGACTCTTGATCGAGGGCTGGGGTAAGGGCTGGGGTAAGTCTTCGACATCACTCTCCGGCTTGGTGACACTGCTTGGCTCGTTTTTAGGAAGATTCTTGATCGAGGGCTGGGGTAATTCTTCGATGTCACTCTCAGGCTCAGTGACACTGCTCGGCTCGTATTTTGGTGGGGGAGGGATTGGTGTTGTTTTCGCCAAAACAGATGGCACTTCTGGCTCGCTTTCTGACTCCATGACAGACTCCGTGGTGGATGTAGCTACACTGAAATTAATGAAGTCAAATGCACAAACTTACATTAAAAAACTTAAAACTCACTGTGTCACTGGTGGTAAGTCCATAAATGATACCAGACGTGCCCGAATCCTGAGAGCATGAGAAGAAGGCCAGCATGCAGGATTGGCAACCAAGTCGTCTGACAAAGTCATAACAGGTGTGCTCGAGCGGGTGTCGTTGGAATCAAGACTTAATATAATCGTTCGGTCAGATCCAGATCCCGAAGCAAAGAAGATCCAAAGCAGAGAACTTGATACTCACCTGGTATCAGCCTGGTAACCGTTATCAAGGTCATCAAGATCTGGATCCAATGATAGATCCAGAAAGTCCTGGACGGCTGATGGCAATGGCATAATGTGTTTGGACGATATACTATGGACTCGGTGAGTTGCCTTTCTTGACTTGAATTCAACCAAACACATACCTATACCATCATGTCCATCAACGACATTTCGGACATGACAGCGATAACCCCTGCTGGATATGCAGAGTTGATCAAAACTCATCTTCCCCCACTATCATTTCCCCCGTCTTGTGATCCGAGCGGTTCCCATCAATACTATTTCATACATGGCGACGCCCCCGATCCAAATCATAATGTGAGTTCTTGTCTGATCATGATCGGAGACATGAAACACTTACTTGATATCAGTCTCTTCTATCACAAAGTTCCAGCCTGCGATCTCTGCTCGATGATCAAGACCCCGCCGTGCCTGCTGATAGTGACAATCTAGTTGTCGAACTCAAATGCCAACTTATGGAACTACAACATACAGTAGTGAGTCTCCGAGCAGATTTACTTAGGGTTACGAGTGAGAAAACATCATTACTCTCAACCTGCCAAGCATTACAGTAAGTGCCATATCATTTTCACGCGCATATATTCACTCAAATGCGCATATATGCTTGTACAGGAACATTATTGTGAATATACGAAGCTCTGCAAGCTCTGTCGCATCGAGCTCATCAGCCTCACCCCCTTCCGACACATCAAATACCACAGATGAACGCAAGCCATCTTGCCTACTGGACGGAATGATTGAAGAGGAGTGCGATCGCGAACTTGATCCGGCAGACTATCGATCGGTGAACTCCTGGACGAAAAAGGATTGGCAGGAACACTTCCCAATGAGCTCGTCCGCTGTACCTGGATCTTCTTCGAAGAAATCAGCACGTGGTTCCAAGCGTATGGCGCAAGGTATCAATGTATCTTGTACTTACCTCCAGGACGAGAATGGCATACCTGTGTCAGCTCAGCGCGCAAAGGTAATTCGGACAACAATGTTGTCATGCTTCCAGCAGCTACATACCCAAGGATTTGCACCAGAATCGATCGGGCAAGCTTCACTCGACGTCATCAAGTGGCTGGTTCACACGTTGCGGAAGGAATACCTGGAGCTTCGTTTGTGCGCCGACAACTGGAAAACCACGAGGCTCATGATCGATAACTATTCCCAATGGTACAACTACCACATCAAGAAAAAGGGTGGCAAGCGTGTGAAGGCCGAGTCTGAAGACATGGGCCTAGAGGAAGAGACTGCCTCCAAAACGACCCCGATCATTAAAAAAAGAAGATTGTCTGACTCTGACGAGAACCACACCGCAAAGCGCCCACACGTAGATTCGTCATCAGAGGATATAGTAAGTTTTCATCTTCTTTGCTTGTCGCTACTGACATGATCGGTCTATAGCTAGCATCACCCCCTTCAATATCAACCGAAGAAGTAAGTTTTAATATTATTGTTTTATACTACTGACATAGTTGGTGTACAGTTAGTGTCACCCCCTTCGCCATCACACGATGGCACTACACCCAACCGTGAGCCAACCCCTCCACCACGAATGGACAAAGGCAAAGAGAAGGAAGTTGTTGCTGTCGAGGTGAGTCTCTCATTGTAGTACATGTTGTACCTGGCACTAATTTCACGTGTCTGATCTTACAGGTCAAAAACCCTCTGTAAGTCATCAATTCTATTGATGCGCTACACTGATGCGATCAATTCATTTAGCTCTAATCTTGTCCTCAAACCTCGACCCACACCTGTTTCACAGAAACCCCCTTCACCTTCTATTGTTTCCTCAAGTTCAGGATCCAACCCTGCTGTAGTGCCGCCCTCCACCAACATCACGCCAATCTCCAGGCCAGAGATCTCATCGAGTTCCGATTCAGCTTCCCTTGCTGTAAAAATGGAACTTGTTGGAGTGACCCACGCCGAACAAACGAAACCCACGATCAACTCGAAGCCTGATGCCATCAAGAAGCGACAGCCAAGTACCAAGCCGATGCGTGTGAGCCCCAAGATCACGGCGCGGTGCGTTCTATATATTATTTTCATAGCTAGATTAACTCTATCATTCTAGGAATCTTTGCGCCCTCGAGTGGCAATCGAACGGCAATCAAAAGGAACCAGCGAGCATCTTCGCGACTTACTGGAATGGATTGTCTACTGCCGACAAAGAGGTGCGTCATTTTTTTCTTATATTAACATCTATTTAATTCTGTCTACAATTGTTCTAGTTATACAAGCGCAAAGTATCTGTTCAGGTGAGTTCTGTTGCCTGCATTCTATCACATGTACTGACCAAGTGTCCTATAGGTGGCTTCCTCAGGACTGGTTCAAGTGGACGACAACCACGATGACTAGAGGGCATATGGCGGGATGGCGGGATGGCGGGTGGGATAGCGGACGAGGCGCAGCGAGCAGCGATACCCTACTCACCTAATGATAGCGATACCTATAGATAATGTCATTTGCTCTCGTTAGATTTGTTTTTGGATCAAATCGAGTGATATTTCGTATGTAAATGTGTATTGGTAGGTCTAAACAGATCGAGAATCGTATCTAAACATCTAAATTTTTTCTCGATGTCTTTCTTTTTCCATCTCGAAAAGTCTCATTTGTCTAAATACATTGATAGATTTCATGGGCCTTTATTTTTTTAGATATCTATCTACATATATCTACCTCATTCTTGTCGATTTTCACTGGGGGTGATGTACGATGCGAAATATAAATACCCTAGCATGCTCACAATGATTTAGTAACATGCTGTCGGTATTGCCCAATGCCAATCAAACTCAAAAATGGTAACTTTAAGTGGAAATGGTATGGGTAGTAGTATGGACTGAGTAGGACTGCAGAGATATCTCGAAAAAAAGTATAGTACAATAGTGCACAATGCTAAGTCTATCTGTTTTGTTCAAGTTCAACAAGACAAACTTCCTCAAAACACAATGTGAACATTAAAGCAGTCCCACCCATAAGGGTCAGCTCCACAGTCCATGATTTGACGTTACACTTTGCCACAGGAAAAACGAGTCCACGATACTGCCTGTTCAGAACAAGGCAGAGTTGGTTCTTTCGGTGCGGAGGTGCTGGGGTGAGATCCTTGGCAGGAATATGATAGTGTTTTAGGGCAGCTCCTGCACTGTTGGATGTGCAGTATGCTGCAACAGAACCCTCGGGTGTGGGACCATTCGGACCGCAGAAAGGGTCAGGGCATGCCGTCGACATGAATCGGTTAATTAGGCGGCCTCCCATGACATTCGGCGAGACTTTCAGCAATACGTGATATTCCGATAGCATTGAAGAGAACTCCTTATTCATCAACCAGGGTAGTGGACCTAAATTCAATGAGTTCCATGTTGTGATGCCTTCATTGAGGACTCACCCGTGCCTGTAAGTTTCTCCGCTTCAGCCTCAATGCGATCATGGATGTCATCGAGATTATTGGTAGTCCAGGGGTCGAATATCGATTCAGAAGTATTGACACCCGATGGATGGTTAAGCACCATATTGTTATCCTTGACGCTGGTGGACCAAGGGGACAAGACGTTGGAAGGGGGCGAAGAGGAAGAGCCCTGATCTGTGTTCAAGGTGGAGCTGGATGGAACTGATGCTTCGGGTGGGGGGGTGACACTTCATTGTGGCGTCACGAACAATTTTTTCCGCATTTTGCAGAAAGAAATTAAGTTGTTCCCTTCGATTATTGCACCATTCAACCTCAATGCATAACTTGACGGTGGTGAACGATTAGTTCACCATGAAAAATGCACACTGCTCACCTGGTAGCAACATCATGGTGTTTGAGTGTGACAAGCCTCTGTCCATGAACAGCGACGGTGCAGGTGTTGCTCATAACACTGTACAGAGTGGCTCGGTAGCCCTTGAGATCGCCCCCGATAATAAATACTTCGCTCCCGATTACACCCTTGAACTCATCCAGGCTTTTTTTGTGCAACATCATTGTGAATCTGATGGGAACTTCGATCTGTCATGAGTTAGAGATGCACCAGTTGAATTGAATTGGACTTACGAGTGCGTAATCACTAGAAGACTGTATCCTCATGTGAGCTGTTGGAAAGTCGACGCTGTGCATGAAGCCCATGGTCCGATACTTGGGTCCATGAACGACGCTCACAAAGTCTCCAGGCTTTACATCATAAGCCCTGTCCTTGGTGTATTTAATTGTTGGGGCAAGGTGTGTCCGCCGAACCATTGCCGTGGGAACTTGAGTTGGCTGCGGTCCTTCCATGTCATCCGCATTCACGTCAAGGCCCGCATCCCACAAAAACAGGGTGGTACTTCCTGCGGGAAACTATTCCACAATACCAGATTTCCCCATGAATTCTCCTTCGAATACTTCTACATAATCCCCAACTTCAATAGGGTCATGTTCAGGGGGAGGCTCCACAACTTGAAGTAGTGGCAGTGCCAGCTGTGCTTGCAGCATGTGTCTCAAAGGCCGATGATCCAGGTAGTACTTCAATACTTGGATCTACAGGCTGTGTTAGATACTTAAGTAGGAATTTGTACAACATACCTCTTCCTTTGTATCCTGTTGACAAACATCAAACATCTCATCAGACATTCCAATGATATGCCCTTCCAACCCTAAGTATGAAACCACTACAACTCTAACTGCGTCACTGACCCAAAACACACGCTCTACGTCCTGGACTTGAAGGTCTATTTCTCTCTGTAATCCATCGGTGTTAATTTTCAACCACACGGAATCAAATATATGATCTATTGAGATGACTTTGCCGATCTCTGAATGAACCTCTCCTGCAAGAACCCTGGCCGCATCACCTTCGCACAAAAACTGCATAGAAAACATAAGTTCCGTGTTCTTGATGAAGCGAGTGTCCCATCTGGATTGGAGATGCAATCGAATATTGTCAGGGTGAGGGATGATGGCGAGCTCTAGAAGATAGCGGTGAAACTTTTTCAGTAGCAGTCCCATGTAATACTGCTCTCCTTTGTACGTCCATCCGACAACTTTCCCATCACGAATGATGTCAGTGGTGAACTTGCCAATCGGAAGGCGGGCTAGGTCAAACAGCGCTACAGACCCCTGTGGCATGGGATAGGGGAAATCCCATGGAGGGATTAATACCTTCACGAAATTGTTGTTTTCCTCAGACTCCTCGAAGATGCAACCTATGGCGCCGTTGTATTTGTTGCACATGCTTGTCTTAATTTTGACCCATGCGGGGCTGGGAAAGGTCAATCGCACATGTTTGACTGCTTCATGCTCTGCATCCGAGATGTAAAGATACTCTTTCACCAAGGGATGAAGTGAGGTTGGAAGGGACAATGAGATGGTTCTGGGACTATCTGAAACCACATAGAGCTGGCCTTGTCCCCAAAGCAACACAGTGATGGGGAACCCTTTTCTCCGAAGGTGTGCAGCGATGTATTGGGTAGATGTTCCTGAAATGCAATGTGTGACACGCGACTGGGAGCGAAGATAAGGACCTACTATAGACAAGTAACAGATACATCCTGCTTTGAATGGTCTCGGGGGACTAAGCAGCTGTCTGATGGAGACATCTGTCTGGTGAACTGAACACGTTCAATTCGTACTTGTCCGTGATATTGTTGATAGCTGCAGCCAAAGTATGTTTGGCAGCCGGTCCTGGCAAGCAGGTAACATTCAGCAACCACGTAGAGGGGCCACTATCACCCTCTTCCTCGGCATCACGAAGGGAATCATACTCATCCCCGTCAGAACCTTCTTCTGCTTCAGCGTCGATGTAAGGATTCTACAACTGTTATTCAGACTGCTTCATTAGAACTGCATGTTTCACTCACCCTGGCAGTGGGTCATTGACGCAAGGACATATTGTTCCCTGACCACGCAGATAGGTCACTGTCACCCTCCTCCTCGTTGGCAAGTTCAGTTTCATCTGTGTTCTCATCACTATGATCCTCTGCTTCAGTGTCAATGTACGGATTCTTTGACTACAGTTATTGTTAGAATACTAAGTCAGAACTGAATGAATTTCACTTACACTGGCAGTCGCTGCCCGACTCCCTGTGTAAGTGGCAGTGAGTAACAATATTAATGGTTTCGTACAACTCACAACTCACCTCCATCACTTCTAACGTGCTTCGAGACTCATTCACCATTACTGGCACTCGGTGCTGCGCGCCGTTTGGACATTATTCAACTTCAAGAATAGGCCTGTCTATAGTCCATCTGATTAATTTTCTATATAACAATTCCAAAACATAACATGATCCTACTGATGATATTTGTGTTGAAGTCTACTCAAATTAAGCTATCTGTTCTAAGCTTCAGGTATTGTATGGCATCGAGGTGGAAAGAAAACTTGCAATGATGTTCATGATTAGTATTTATAGTGAATGACTAATGCCGAACACTTACTACAATTAATCGAAAACTGTGAATTATGGTTGGACATCAATTGCCAGACTCATTGAATGCGCAACTGTGTCCTGTGATTGTACACTTAGCAATTTATTTTCCATGCTCATTAGTGTTCCGCTATAGTACAATAGGAAGTAATTCCAAACTTTACTAGGTAGGCGTAAATTTAAGTGTATATTGCTTACTAGTAGACTATAGTAGGAGGTCACATAGTAATCGGTAGTAAACAGTACTAGTACCATTATGCACCGTGTGGTGGACCTGCCCAGTAGCTTGTTGAAGGTCTTGGCGATTCAAGGTAATACTACTTCTAGAGTGCCAATGACGGTGTCTTCTTAGATAGATGATCTATAGATAAACACCTATAAAAACAAATATCTCCACGGTCAGCGATTCAGACAAATACCAATGGCTGATAACGTGGTCGTTCGTGGGTGGCTGTTTACACTTCCCAAGCTATGTCAGACCACAGTACTTCTGTAAGGTCAGCAACAATGCAGTCAATCCAACAAAAATGAAACTGAAATGAAATCACTCCAACGGTATGGCAGTGATTGAAAGACGAAAGAAAACTAGTCAACCCAACGGTATGGTGATGACAAAAAGAAACAAAGAAAAAAAGACACCTCTTCAAACCTTCCTTCAACAACAATGCCTTGTAACAATCGTATCTCAAAAGAGTTGTGTGGAATTACAGCAATCAACCCCCTCAGCACAAACAGGTAGAATCAAAGGTCAAGACTAATCAATGCTCAGTAGAACTCTTAGCTCACTGTTGAACCTGCTGCCAAGAAACTCACGATGAGTATTAAACAGAATCAGGAATGGACGTCCTTGGTTTCAGTACCAAGTCCCCTATTCAACAACTAAAGTCTAGCAGACAAGGAAGATCCTGGCTCAGTATCACTACTCAGATGAGTGAGGTCAAGTGTTACTGTCAATCCCTAAAGTCTCCCCACTAAACTATTCGGAGTCTAGATGGACGAAAGAGACAACACAAAAGCTTCTGAAAATATGAATGAAAGCTTAGCACTGAAACTTGAAAGAGAAGAAAGAGAGAGGATCACAGAGAGAGAGAAAAGAGAGAAAGAGCGAAAGAACAAAAAAAAACAAAAACAAAAACAAAACAAAAACTAAAACAAAAGAGTGACAGAAAAGAAAGACAAAGAAAGAAAGAGAGAGAAAAGAGAAAAAGAGAAAGAAGAAAACTAGAAAATCAAAGAGGAAAAAAATAAAAAAAAGTTCTGTCAGTCGTTGAGCACAGTGAGCTCAAGGTCTTGGTCATCGTTGGTGGTGATGAGCTAAGGGTGTTGCTGGATGCTGATGCTGATGCTGATGAGCTTAGGGGCTTGCTGGTTACTGAAAGTTGCTGGCTGACTACTGGTTACAATGACTTTGCTGAAGGTACTTGACAGCCCTGGTCACTGTTGTTGACAATGATCACACTTCACACACAATTTTATTCTGAAAGTGGGGCTAAAAAGCTCTCTTCTTTGGGCAAAAATTTGGGTCTTATATACAAAAAAAAGGGTGGCTGTGCTATGTTTTCCCGCCATCTATGAGGGGTGAGCTTAGTCAGTGGTACCAAAAATCATTTTG
Source organism: Suillus fuscotomentosus (assembly GCF_016647785.1). Taxonomy (NCBI): domain Eukaryota; kingdom Fungi; phylum Basidiomycota; class Agaricomycetes; order Boletales; family Suillaceae; genus Suillus; species Suillus fuscotomentosus. Next base: position 158,221 of record NW_024539598.1, read on the forward strand.
CAGGGGTTGCTTATGTTGCACCAAATGAGACCATAATTAGTCAGCATTAGTCAGCATGCTTGGGCTGAGTGTTCTGTCATCACTTGATTTGGATCAAAAATCACCTGACTTAAGATCATGTGATTTAGCATCATGTGACTGAAGGGTCATGTGACAGGCTGATTGTGCACTGCAAGAGAAATATTCATGATCATTGGTGTTCCGTTCTGATGTCACTTTGTTGAATGAGAAAATGACGCGAGGCAAGTATTTAGGGTTTTGAGGAAGTTTTCCCAGGGTAACCCATGCGAGAACTATTTTTCACAGTCACCTGGCATGTGTGGGATTCAGCCTGAGTCATTGTTGAGGATGACTAAGCAAAATTCATCGCAGAATTAAATATACAAAAATATTCAGCCTGTCCGAGTTCCATTGAAAAGATGAAATGAAATATTTGTCTGAGCTGCATTCTGGCTTTAGAATAGAGGGAAATGGTTTTGTAGTGATTTCTAGGGTATTAGGCTCATGGGAGAGCATTAGTCATCCATGCACCGAACCAGTTTGGTGCAGGTCAACGATGGCGGCGGTTCTAGGCCAAATTGTGTGGTGGAAGTCGAAAAGAAATCTATTTTGGGAGAGGATACAGTTGATATAGTGAATGACTAATGCAAAGTTTAGACCCAGCTGGCAACACCCAAGTGCGCAGTCTCGACTGCACACTCGGGTGTTGCCAGCTGGGTCTGAACTTCATTCACTATATCAGTACGCTCTTGAATCAAACATGTTCTCTTTTCCACTTTTACCTTAGCATTATCGACAGCTTAGTATACTTATGTCATGTCATGGTGTTTAGTATTAAATATTAGATACTCAACATATTGAAAATATACTACTTGACCAAAGTTGGACTTCAGAATAGGCTAATAGGATCGCATTTGTTAAGGCTCGCACTACTATAGTATCAACTCGGAAATGATATATAGTATAGTTGAACCTCCTTTCAATGAGGACACTACTAGTACTAGCAGTGACTACTACAGTTCGGAGTCTGGGTCTTGAACTTGGAGTCATTGTAAGTCTAAATTGAAGTCGTTCGCTATCTTTGATCATCTAATAGCACCCGCAGACCGGAATATACTCTCCCTTGGATTGATTGATAGAAAATACAGTAAGCGTGGTTATTTTCTGTAATGCTTGATCATCGTTACTAGATTGCTGACATCTATGTCTTGAGTCAGTCTGAAGTAAGTGCACAAGTTTCAGTACTGGATTTCATTCTGAACAGCTCAAAAATTCTCTAGTGCAACATCACTGCCAACTTGGATGCAAAGTTCTTGTAGGGCATCCGAGAGGGGGCAGTCCTGAGCCACACATCAAAGTATGTAACATGTTATGATATCTATGGCACTCAAATGGCACTTTTTTTTTCTTTACGACATTGATGGCGCTCAGTCGATGAGGCTGTTTTTCACAGTGTGCCTGTTGGGCTTCACACATATAAAGCATCTTATTTAATGCTAATTCAGTAGAACCCAACTTAATTGGTATGAGTGGCGATGAGAATCATCCTCCTCCTAGCGGTCCTTCGTGCAAATGTGGTGGTTCAGCACTTCATATGGGGCCCCAAAAAAAGGCATAAGCGAACTTTTAGCCTCAAATGCTAGTCCTACCTGACTTGGAGTCTTGACCAGGACCTCATCAAATCCCCTCGTTCTCCATGAACAACATTTTGGTCGGATGGTCTTTGCGTTATGCAATTACCCAGCTCTTCTGACTTCGGGGATCCTGTGACTTTAAGAATTACAGGATTCTCCCCTAGAGGATTTTCCAGTGGAGTGAGTACAATTACAATAATTAAATGTCCTCAGCACTGATATTACTATCGACACTAGTGTTCGACAGGAACACAGAGTATTTATGGAACTAGTAGATTCCTACCCTGGTCTTCTGGATCACCTGACGAATGACGAGGAGGAGGATATTATATACGTAGGAGAATTGGTAAGCCTTCAATACTGAAAGGTCATTACTATGCTCACCGTCTTTCAGCTAGGTAAAGGAGTGTCTGGTGCGAGAGGTGATGACACTAAGACCCTCAAATCTGCCGTGCTCAAATGGCTTGTTCCCAGGGGACAGCCGGTCATACTGCCTCTATCTCAAAACATTAAGTCTGACCGTGGGTTTAACCATGAAGTAACCGGTGCTTTGCTCTGCCCCGCAGGCCTCAATTGGTCCAATTCAGAGTGAGTACTATCATTCCCACCAACCAGTAACTAACCGTCATCATGCTCTTCAGTACTAAACAGAGTCTCAAGAGCGGTGAAACCACAGTGCGTGGCGACCAGTGGCCCATGTTTTTGTATGCTGGATATGCATATGATCCTGAAGATCCCTGGAAAGGTCTGTTGAGGAGCGAAATACTTGTCTTTGTAAGCTTATCATATTGCCGGTACATTCTCAATAAAAGCAATTTCTTTCATAGGGCTTCAAACATGTCTTCACGTCTCCAAGCTCGGTAGAGAAGGAGCCAAAAGCCACATGCTCCGGTAATGCTTATCTGCACGGTATGAAGTCGGTGACTAAAGGATCTCTTGCCTATATTGCCACACAGGTGCGCAGCAAAATCAGTGACCCATCGCTCCTTACTATTTTTTCCTTTCCTGGCAGGTTCAGTTTTTGTTATGCTCGTCATCCGTATTTTCCCATACTGACACAGTGATGGACTCAGAAAATTTTTATCATAGCATTCTTGACCTATTGGAAGATCCTGATGAAAGCCAGGAAGTAGTCGAGCTGATGACATGGTGGACGTGGTTCATAATGATTTCCTCACCTTAATATCTAAGTTGACGCCTTCCACAGTCAGGTTTTTCCTAATTCTTCATCTGCACAGCGCAGTATCAGCAAAAACAGTGCTGTCGAAGATTCGGGAAAAATGTGCTGCCCTACAAGCCATTGCCAGTGCTAGCATCAATTAGCTCATTGTTTTTAGTTGTTTTTCATAATCACGCTATCTGTAAAGCCTGTGACCCCTAATATAATCGATGAAAGTTTCATCCATAATCTATAATACAGCACCAAAAGTGTGAAAAATATGTTACATGAGGATCCCCTATCTCAAAGGCTTGTCTGAGATAATGAAGTGTCAAAATCTAACATTGTGATGCAGCAAGACAACCCAGTGTTACCCCCTGAATAATTGATGCTGATTAAAGACTTTGTCAAGATATGAACAGTTCGGTGGACATGATATGAGAATATCACCCTGCAGCACACAGTTGCTAATTGCAGCCTCTGCTATCAGAGGCTGCCTATATAAACCCAGATATGTTTGGTGTACATGATAAGGAAGTATCGCCCTACAGCACATAGTTACCAATTGCAGTCTCTGCCATCAGAGGCTGCCTATATAAACCCAGATATACTTGATGGACACGATAAGACAATATCGCATCACAGCAATCTGATGGACATGATAAGGAAGCATCGCCCAGCAGCACATAGTTACCAATTGCAGTCTCTGCCACCAGAGGCTGCCTATATAAACTCAGGTATGCTTTGTAGATATGATAAGGCAGTATCACTCTGCAACACCTAGTTGGCTATTGCAGCCTCTGCCATCCAAGGCTGCCTATATAAAGCTAGATATAGGTAGATACATTAGACAATGATACAGCAGTGTGATAGTGAATTACAACATGACATAATGGGTCTGCCAATATTATAGCTGTGGGAGATTCCGTCAACGTAGTCTGACTTTCTATTGCTTTAACATATCATCTGTAATTGTGATACTTATTTTTAATATTTTTAATTAGACAAAGCTAGCCAAACCTTTGCCATAGTCGAGTCAAAAGCCTGATGCAAGCGACACAAAATGTTACACATTGTAGCACTTGTAAAAGGCATAAATAATACTAGCTAGTTTGTATACATATGCGCAGCGAGAACCACCTATTCACTATGCTACATGGTCTAATATTTTCATTTTTATTAATAACAGTGGTCCTATGAAATAAAAATGTACTTACTACTTGGTGTCATGCTTGAATAGTAAACATTGTGATACCACCTTTCCTCCAGCACTCTGAGTGCATGCGTCCGATGTCAAGGTCGGCCAATAATAGACGCTGGTTTGCAGCTTCTGCCCAGTGATGGGAGATATGGATAAGTATTTTGTGCTGTTCCAAAAGGCAGTCAGCCAAGTGTTTTTGAACTTGACACACTTTGTGTTTGGCCTGGGCTGCCTCGAGCGTGAGGTTGGAGTCTTCTTCTTCTGCAGGCTGATCAAACAAGTAGTTGGACTCGGCTGAGTCTCGTTCCTGCAGGTATGAGTAATAAAACAACAGATAAGCGGGTACAACTCACAAAATGCATTGGTATAGGTAAGCTCTCGTCATCATCTTCCTCCTCCTTGACATAATACGATTGCAGAGGATGTGTAGGGCATGGATGTCCTTTATCAGGCCAACTTGAAAGGGATGATAAGGCTCAAGGAGTTGAGGAGCCATCAGAGCCGTGAGAGTCAAAAGAAGGATCATAGGAATGGTGAGAGGGAGGATAATAGTTCATTTTAGGAGAGGAATGAGTAAATATCTCAGAATGAGAGAACATATGGATGTACACGCGCCTAGACTGAATGAAAGATGTATAGGAACTTCAGTGCACACATCATCAATGCCGACACCTACCTGTCCAAAGTGTGGGAAAGTCTTCACCAAGGACTCCAGTGTTACTCGCCATCTAAGTCAGCCTCGTACATCTTGTCACAGTTCCATTCGTGACATCATCAACATCTTGGAATTCACGGACATAGTTCCGCCACAGCGATCCCTCAATCTACCTCAGAATTTGGATACTAGTAGTGTTGGTATGGGTCAGGTATTTGGGGTTGGGGATGACTCGCAATTTGATGATCAGGCCAGGGATTCCATGGATATAAACTTAGATGGAGACCTTGCAAGAAATTCACCTCCGACCAATGAGGAATGGTATGAGGGTGCAGCCAGGTGCTATTCTCAGGACGGCGACACATTTCTAGATCTTTTTGACGCCAATGAGCATGCAGAATACAGGAAGGAGAATCTGTTCTATCCATTCACATCGAGGGAAGAGTGGGAGGTCGCCGATTTCCTCCTGTGTTCTGCCCTTAGCATGGCTGCAATCAACAATTTTTTGCAGCTCTCTATGGTATGTATCTTCCTTGTTGCTTTTCACGCTTCAATCTTGACATTACCTCGCAGATAAAACACTTACAACTATCATTCAAAAATGCCAAAGATTTGCAGAGTCGGGCTGAAATGCTGCCAAAGGGACCAAGCTGGAAATGCCAACTCATTCCCTCGCTCCATGGCATGAAGAGCCCAATTCGACTATTTTGGAGGGACCCAGTTGAGTGTTTGGAGAGTCTCTTCAGCAATCCTCTCTTTCATGACAAACTTGACTTTATCCCTCGTCATGTTTACAAGACTGCAGCACGCCTCTTGCATGTGTATTCAGAATGGTTGACGGGTGACGCTGCTTGGAATATTCAGATATGTGCTGTTGATGGACTCACAATGCGCACAATCTCACAAGACTGTAGGATCAACTGCCCCAAGGCGCAACAATCCTTGGCACTGTGCTTTCGTCTGACAAGACCAATGTCACGACGATGACAGGTGCCAGGGTCACACACCCGCTTGTGTTAGGCCTTGCAAATATTCACATGCGCACTTGTACGAAGCTCTTGTCCAAGGCCTTCATGCTCGTGGCTCTCCTCCCTATCCCACAGTACTTACACCCTAATCAATAAATGCGGGGTATGCTCGAGGATTGTCTCATCCACGAATGTCTCTCAATTGTTTTGCAGCCCTTGATGAAAGCCGCCGAACTTGGAATTATGATGTCTGACCCAGTGGGAAACATCCGCCACTGTTTTACCCCCCTTGCTGCATACATTGTTGATACTCCCGAGGCATGTATGCTCACATGTGTTCATGGTAAAACTTCTCCATTCACACTGGTGTCGTACCTGCAGTTCGGGGACAACTTTCATCACCCTGCATGTACACGTGCCATCACTTTCAAGCAGCTCGCCAGTGTCAATGTCGATCCCAACGATCTTGAAGCTTTTTTTGCTGCATGCGCAGAATTACGGCTAAATGGTGTCTTTACACCTTTCTGGAAGGGCTGGTGCTTCGGTGATCCTGCAATATTCCTTACACCAGAAGCTCTGCATCACTGGCATAAGCAATTCTACAACCACAACATGCAATAGTGCCTTGTAGTTCTTGGAGCAGTGGAATTTGATTTCCAGTTCTCGATATTGCAACCCATCACAGGCTATCGCCACTTTGCCAACAGAATCTCCAAATTAAAACAGGTCACGGGTAGAGTTCACCGTGATATACAGTGTTATATCGTTGGAGTGATTGCTGGTGCAGCACCTCGTCAATTTGTGGTTGCAATTCGTGCTCTAATGGATGTCTGATACTTAGCGCAGTCTCCCTCACCTGATGACAATGTCCTGGCATCTATCGACAGATTGCTTGCTATATTTCACGATAACAAGAATGTCGTCATGACTCTAGGCACTCAGATGGGCACAAAGAGAGTCATCAATAATTGGCACATTCCCAAGCTGGAGCTCATGCAGAGCATTACTGCTAGCGTAACCCAAGTTGGCATCCTCATCCAGTGGTCTGCAGATGCGACTGAACACACACACATCTCCAAAATCAAGGATCCAGTGCAGCGCACGAACAACAATGATTACGATCCCCAAATCTGTCGTCACTTAGATCGAGCAGAGAAGCTTCATCATTTTGCAATTGCCACAACTCTCAAGAGCCTTCCCACTGATCCTGATCCTGAAGAACTTCATGAGGATGAAGGGGATGGGGACTGGGATGAGGACGAGGACGAGGAAGAAAACAGGGCACCAATGGATCCATGGACCGCACTTTTAGAAGAACTGAATCACACACATATGAGTTCCAACTACTTCAGCAAAATCAGAATGTTGGCTACTGCAAGGCGCAATGAAATTCCTCAGGCTCACCCTCCTTGTACATTCCTTGCTGGCAGCACCACCATTCATCTCAACTGCAACCCCACCTGCACTGGCTTGAAGATTAATGAGGTCGCCGATGAATTTAACATACCAGATCTGCGGTATGCTCTCTCAGACTTCCTTCAATGCGATGCAAGGAACGGAGATGGAGTTTTTGGGGTGGGGGTCCCCAGAAGATCACTGATTGACTGCCTCTTGAATATTCCTTTCGAGCGCGTTCAAATTTGGCATACTATTCACTTGCAGCAAGTTTGTCTCCATGATCCCAGTGTCATTGTACCTGCACAAACCATGCATGCGTCTCCTGCATGTGTTGGGTGGCCAAAAGGTTGAAAGGATGTTGCCATTCTCAATGTCGATAGTGTGTATGATTGGCCTAAGTCTGGGTTAAAGGGTGAGCTCTTTAGTACTTGTATACATTTTGATTACCCTTGACACCTTTCCCCTCTTTTGAAGGTCATGCTGTCTGCAAATTGCAGCTCATCATGCGCCCAATACCTCAATGAGGCTCACATATCACATGGCATGATCAATACCTTTGTTATGTGTGCAACTTCAAGATCGGTGCGGTTGATCCCATCACTGAGATGCACACATTGACATGCGCAAAATATGCCAATGGTACTCTGGTGGGAGATGTAGTGCCTCTGATGCAGCTTCGAGCATTCGTCAACATTATCCTGAGACTGGGTACTGCAGCGGATCCTCGTCTGACTAAGTCTACTTCCGCGCATTACCATTCCTCATTCTATTTGAATAAGTACTTTGATAAGCAAATTTATGATACCCTGTACTTTGCGTCACAAGGATAGATACCAGCTGTTGGATTATTTTGTTTCTAGTGATACTACTATGACAGGCTGTTTTATCTACTCCATATGGAAACTCTGGGAACTCAGTGGCATTCGATTGATGATGCACCAAAGTGAAGGCCAGGCCCACGCTGCGGCTGCCTTGCAACTGTGCATAAGCCTGAGGGAGCGCTTGCTCAGCAAACTTGCCAACCATTCAGACAAACAGGTGAATTGTCATTGTAGGGTGCATTGGTCCACAGTACTCATTCAATACTCCATAGCGTTGACTGGTCTTGACTCTGAATTCATTAGATGCCACCATGACATCTGACTCACTTGCTCACCAAACTTCCCCAACTTCACTTGCCACTACTTCATTCGACCTTTATCTCTGTGGCCCTTCACTCAGTTCAACGGGTTTCCTGCCTGAGGGCGGTTGCACGAATGATCTCATCAAAGACCTGCTCAAATCAGAGCTCGAGGGCCACGTCATCTTTGAAGGTGACCTTAACATCAAACACAGCGCTAGCCTTTTCCACCACTTCATTCCCAAATTCTTATTGAAGACTAAGCATATCGCGCAGATCAAATACTACGGCCAAAATAACGGACTGCCAGTATCTTTCCAGGGCGCATGGAACTTCAATCAGAAAAAAAAGCCCAAAGCGAATGAAAAGAACAGCGACTCCGAGTCAGACAACTCTGACGATGAATCTCACAATAGCACAGAAGTTGCTGACACAGATACTGAGGCCTTGGATTCTCAACATTCTGGGATGATGTCTCAAGACATGGATGGCACCTGGAGCTGCGATGAATATGATGGGACTGCAGAGCCAGGATCAAAGAGGGCATGTAAGCCTTCATTGACTGAGAAAGACTTACAGTGCCTCTTCAAAGCCGTTCAGTACGCCCTGCACCGTAGATCGAACATGCGGGCCAAACTTCCCTTCCAAATATTGAATATTGAATGATACTGGTCTGCAGAGTTTGCTAACTCACCAAAAGCCTGATCTTGCTCTGTTTTATTACAAGAGTAAGGTTTTCGAGAAAGCATGGACAGACATACTTAGCTTTGTTGAGCACACATCCTCTGATTTTAGCAAGAGGCATGACCTAGGAGTGTACTGGGGGTCCACCACTAAAGCATATCTCATCATGTGAGAACAGCCATGGCGTCGCTTCGTCCTCTCATTTTTTATCTCTGCTGAACAACTTTATGCCCATTTTTGCGACCGCTCGGGCCTCATCATAACTCTTCCAACTTCCATCCAATCATCACCCGCTCATGTCACTGATGCAATCACTACTCTCTCGTTAGTGGATCTGACCCTCTTGGGTCTCGACCCCACAATCCACATGTGCATCCCTTCTTGCAAGGGTACTCACACTGACCTAGCAGAGGGGGTGATTGGTTGGGTAACCAACAATCATGGTAAAATATACTCAATTTTGGCTGTTCTATGGAAGAGCCAGGGTCTGTTTTGTCGTGGAACAGTTTGTTACCGCATTCGGGATCCTGTAGATGGGAAGGAATATACAATGAAAGATTGTTGGGTGGCTGAGGCCAAGAGATACCACGAAGTGGACATCCTTGAGAGGGTCAAGAACATCTCTAATGTGGTCCAGCTTGTAGACCATTGGGATGTCCTATTCGACGGGGAGCCTGACTGCACAGCCCACATTCAGGATAGATATGGTATCCTGCCTGAGGACAGGCCAGACAAGAGGTTTGTAAACAGGTATCACCGACGCCTTCTCTTGACCCCCTGCGGAGATCCATTATGGCATTTCAGCTCCAGAAAGGAACTGATTTGCACCTTTTGCGATTTCATGGTCAGTGAGTTCAGTTTCATGTGTTTTATTTATTGTATTATCTAACATTTTACCTGTAGCTCATGAAATGATGATCCAACAACGAGTTCTACACGGAGACCTTAGCCCAAACAATTTCATTATCCATGAAGGCATTTGGTATTTCATCGATTTTGACCATGCATCAATCATGAAGGAGGGCGAGACATTTACTATTTCATTTGGTACTGTAAGTTTGAACATGGAGTTCGCGGTTCTCATTACTGATCATTGATCGCATTATTGCAGGGAACCGTGCCATATATTTCTATGCGCATTTTGAAAACAATGTCAAAGAACGCTGACATCCTCAAGAAGTCAAAGATGAGCATCAACGCAAAGAAGAATAGCACCAACACTAACAGCATTGTGCAGCTGAAACTGGTTGAGCACAACCCCAGTGATGACCTTGAGGCACTGTTCTACATTTTTTTCGAATTCATTTCGAAGTATGGGGGTGCACATGGTGCAGTTGCTCCGACTTGGGATAAGACAACTATGCCATGGGTGGATGCTTATGAGAATTTGGGCGCTACAAGCAGTTTGCTTGCCACCTTTTTGGCAAAGAAGGGAGCCATGTCCAAAAGTGATATCCTGATAGACAGGGTATCAGACTATTTTTCAGAATTCAAGCCCATTATTGACGAATGGCACACTCGAATTTATCATATGGAGTCCAATCTCGATGGGGCCATTGTTCACGATCACATCTTCCAAATTCTTGTCAAATTCATTATGAAACTTGACAATGAAAAACCCACTCCATTGCCCTCTCCAGTAGCTCTGAGTCCCCCTGATGCTCCCCCCCCCCCTGGTGCCCCAAGTCGTACCGGGGCTCCCCCCACGGCAGGGCCTTCACTCTGTTGTTCATTAAGGCTCAGCATGATGGTAGGCCAAACCTAATGATGCTGGCATAATTTCCTTTCATTAGAATATCTATATACCTCGCTATATGTCTCCCTTGTTTCACTACACCACCATGATTATGTAACATTGATTATGTCATGTTCTTTGAGCCCATAACTAGCTACATTCGTACATGATAATGTCGTCTGATCTGATACATGCCTCCAAGGAAGAAGCCCAGGCGTTCTTCTCCAGATCTCGAGGTGACTGCTCGGCGGAGTTCAAGACCTAATCGTGGTGTTGGCGGTCATGCAGCACAGCTGCAAAGAGTTGGAGAAACAGTTGCTGCCCCAACAAGGAAACAACCAAAGGACAACGATCTTCAAATCAGCAGCTCAGAAGAAAATCCTATGGCACCTTCGCAGCTTCAGAAAGGGAAAAAAAAGGTAATATGAATTTATTCTGACTGTGTTTAAGCTAATTTTTCAGCCTCCTGCAAAATCTTGCAACATTCCCAAGACCAAACAGAACAAATGCCAGCATCCTCTGGCCCCCACTTCCCGTCCAAATCCATATGTGGCTCGCTCTTTCGAAAGGTTCGGATTCAAGGAACCCCAGTCCAATGGCCGTGAGAAGGCCAGGGAGGGACAGCCTATGCAGAAGGACACACAGTCCAGTGGTCATGAAATGGTTGAGCAGGACATGAGTCAGTGAGACACAAGTCATGAGAGGGAGTCCACGGAACGTGATAGCGGTCGCCAGAAGGACAGGCAGGATACAGATGATGACAGGGAGTTTCCGCATAGCTCTCATGAACGTGATGGGTCTGATGATGACAATGATGACAATGCTGACCGCGATTTTGACAGCAATACACAGATGTAAGTGTTCTTCTGTGTCGCTTGTGTGCTTCCTGATATTATATTCTCATTGCAGTGATAGAGATGTTGGCCGGTATACGCACCAGCGAATGGACAATGACACAGGCGACACAATGGATTTTGACGAAAATCTGGCACAATCTGAGGATGAAGCTTGGGGGGATGTTCAACAAGGAGATCCGGATGATGAGCTCGCAGATTCGGAGCAGGATAAGGTATTTACATTTTTCCTCTCAAATCCTGTGTTAATAATATGCACTAGGTTTATGATGTTCTCGAGTGTCATCACGCAAAGAATGGGCAGTGCAAAGCTCCTTCACCAACCCATTTGTCAAAGGGGAAGGGATATGAGTATGTATGTACCTTCAATCACTCAGAATCCCCTCAGCGACGCCCATCCCAACATGTTCGTTCCAAATCTTCTTGCCCATGCTCTCCTCAATGTATCAAGCCCTCGAAGTCCCCTCATCGATACACATCATCTGGAGCTGTTCGAACGGTTCAAAGACAGTCACCTGCACGCTGTAGAAACAACAATACAATGAGGAACAAAAGAAGCTCCTGACTGTATCTGTAAAAGTTGTAAGGTCGCGCGCTGCCTAGTCTGCGTTACTTGAGAAGCAAGTGCGTTCGACCCTATAGGGGAAGTGAGTGCAGCAAGGATCTAGAAGTGTGCGCTTAAGCGAAGCGCGAGAAAGCGCAGGTGCACGCAAGGTACAAAGGCGCGGGAACGCGCGCGCGTATTAGCGCGAAGCGCGGGAAAGCGCGCGCGCGTATGCGGAAATGAGAAACTAAGCTTAAGTAGTGATATAAAGCAAGATAAGAGATATAAGAGTGCAAAATGTAAAGGAATAGCTTTCTACTATATTCTGCTAAGTAGTAAGTGGGTAGTAACTAGTAAGTGAAAAGTAGGAAAAGTAGGTTTGAAAGGTAAGTAATAGTATGTACTGCTGGCGCTTATATAGCGCGCCTAAGCGCGGTCATGCGGAGCCGAAGCGCTACCGAGTAGGTATGTAAATATATATATGAGTGAGAAAACATGATAAAAATAAAGATGGAACACTATGCTAATAAAGGAAATGGAAATATACGCACTAGGGAGCTTGGTGGACAGTGGATGGATGCATCTGGATGGCTGGCGCTATAGGGCGCACAAGCGCGGGAACGCGCGTGCGCGTATACATCGCGAAGCGCAGGAATGGTGCGCGCATGGCGCGCGTTGCGTGGGAAAGCTGCGCCTCATATAGAGATAGCTGCGGGTAGCGCACAGAGTAATGCTATGAGTTCGTGCTGTGTACTCCTTGGTGAAAACTACCATATCACGCCATGAGAGGCATGATTCTCTACAACGCCACTCATGTCGTTCCTCTCGTTCAAAGTCTCCACATCAACAACAATCATCTCAGCAAGTAAAATATGCATGTGCTTCATCCTCGTGCATGCACTCTCCTCTTTGGCACCCATCTCAACCAGTTACTTCCTCAAGTCATAGTTGCACACAGCCCACCTCTCGTGGACGCTCACTGTCACACTCTTTATCTGGCTCTACTCTGGTTCCAAAACGTGAATGCTCTTGTAGCACTATACCCGAAGACGCTCATCGATCTGGCAGCAACAAACGGAAGGCCAAGACAAACCAGGAGAACCCCTCAAAGCTAGGATTCTATCCGCCCACTTGGCAAGTATTCCTGCAAATGGCAAAGTTAGAGATGCGCTTGCAGGCCGTTCTAGCCCACCCAATTCCAGAATCGCAGGATGCCCTTGGCCTTGCTTGAGAAGTCTTGGACACTGTGCTATGGACATACCACGAGAAGAAGAATAAACTCGAGAGAGGTATATTCTCCTTACACCACTGTTCACCCTTCTCACACATTTTTTTAAGGTTACTTTCTGGAGTATGATACAGATATGTGCCGGCTGGTATGTTCTTACTTTATTGATGGCGAATGCACTCGCTGATAGTTGATGAGCTGTGCGACGATCTCTTCACATTCTGCACAGAGCTCAAAAAGGTCACCATCCCCATTGCAAAAAGGGCATATGATATCTTCCCGCAGGGCTCCACAATGCGAAAGGAGGAGGTTCAAAAGCAGGTCACCGCAGCTGCTACTAGGCTCCTCAAGAGCGGTGACTACCTCCGGCTCCCTGACTCGTCTGGTGTAGGTCGTGACTCCTGATAATAGCGTCATTTACATTAATTCTTGCAGGGAACATTCAAGAATTTTATGGTGCAGGCTCTCAAGGATGCATGTCTCGAATTTTACTACAGCAACAGCAAGAAGGCATTAAAGAACACAGACAAATTCTGCCACACAATCCCCGTCAACACAATGCTTCTTGTAGCAGCAGTGGTATGCTTATTATTATTTATTCTTTCGTCGCTAATGATTCAACAGTTGAAGGGTGTTATCTCTGGCTTTCAGGAGACCGGCACTGACAAGGTCCCTGACCTAACTGCTGAGCAGTGCAGGATCCACTTCGCCAATTTATGGAAATCAGTTGACAAACTACTCGAGGTTCCGGAGCGCCGCAAAGAGCTTGAAGACATGTTAGACCAATGGGCTAGGACTGGCATGGGCAACTTTGATGGGTATGTGTTATGACTTGGATAGGTCGAGCCTCCTGATGCCGAATGGCAGATCTCTAAGCGATCACGCAAAGATGGAAGGATGGTGTTCTAGCCTTGGATGAAGCCCAAGGGATCCTCCATCGAGCTTGGTAAGCGCAGTGGCTCGTTAAGCTGAAGGGCTAACAGATATATGGCTAAGGTAGCATCAGCTTGCCTTAGAAGTGCAGTCTAGACAGAGGGACAGGGGTCACTCTAAAAGGATGAACAAGTACTGGGATTGTACTAGTTTCTAGGGAATACCAAGTAGATCAAAGTAAAGAATACAATGATATCTGTCTAGTCTATATAGGTTTATCCTATAAGGTTCAGTAGGAGCCTGTATCGTGAATCTATCTGAGTCAGAGATAAGATGAGGTGAGGCAAGCCTGGCTTGTCTGATAAGATGCATAAGGCACCTCTTCTATGTCAAGATACGTACATGAGGCGCTCCGGCCTAAAGGTCCATCAACACATGGGATAGCATGTGTTGGTCTAGTTCTACATGAGGCGTACAGCTGTCATGATGGGATCGGGAGGCTTTCTGGGCCTCAGAAGGAGTCATAGCAGTTCCAGACCACTGTCAGTCAGGACCTAGGCAAGGTCCGGCAATGTTATTGTAACAGTATGCAGCTGGGAGTGCAACAGGCAGTGATGCGGAGGACTTTAACATCATACTTTGATTACCATGTTTTTGTTACACAATCATTACAGTTTATGTGAGCCTTACCAGGCGGTATGTCATGTTTACTGTGTGAAGCCTGTCATTAAATGTATCCTTGGTACAGTCTGTGTTGTGTGTACAGTTTGTGTCATATGTACAGTGTGTATTGTCTGTACAGATTGTAGGAGTATGTGACAGTATTGTAACGGGGAGACTTCCTTGTGTAAGTGTAATGTCTGTACAATAGTGTACAATCTGGTACAGTATTGTACAGGTGCCCCCTAGTTTGCTGATGTACATCTGCAATGAGGTGCACAACAGTTGAGTTCAAATCCTGAATTTGACCTTTGAGTGTATTGTGAGTATGATGATAAGGATCCATGTGTGGTGTTGCTGGTTGCTGACGATACTGTATACATTCGACCTTAGGTTCATCACAGCGTCGCCGACACCCCGAACTGAACCTATTTCGTGTGACAGTCACAAGCATCTGGCGAGGACAAACTTAAAATTGTGACATCTGGTTCTCTCATATTTATCTGCAAGATATAATAAATTCTAAATAGTGCATGTTGTTGACTAATAATCAATTGAGCTAGCATAGATTCAATCAAATTCTGAGACTCCAAGTCCTTCAAGGGTAGTCTGACCACCCCAGCGAACCTATCTTAAATTTGTCACAGGTCACAGTGGTGAACAAACATGTGAATCTACCATTATGTCATGTCACACCACAACCCCCATGAACCTAAGGTTAAATGTATGTATACAGTATGCCAAGTAGATCTGCTGAAACCCCTCATGAGAATCACCTCCACTTGGCACCTGTGACTGTGATCGCGATGATGGCTCACTGCCTGTGAATGGTGTGTGCGAATTATGGCCAAAGTAAGGAGTTTCACCTTGCTGAGAACCTGAGTTTGACGAGTAGTTGGGTACAGCAGGTCTTATCAGCAGCGCTGGCGCTTGTTGCCCACCTCCATGCATATGACTCAGATACTGCCCATGATGGTCATGACCTAGGTCTGGTGACTGGTGTGGGCTCGGAAGATGTGCACGTCCATCATGAAGCTCCAGAAATGATCCTGGTGTATACGGTTCCACAGGCTATGTGAAGTAAGATATCTATGTCAACAATATCTAACGATCTGCTCACTCTCTTTGTTGTATCTAGACCACGAGAAAAGATGTTGTCAGGCTATGGCAGCGCATGGTTTCTGACGAATAATGGTGATGCATGAAGTGCTGCATTAATATTCATCTGGCCCGGGGTGCAATATGTGTCTGTCATCTGGTGAAGGTCCTCTCAGTCAATTCCTCCAGCACTTTGGCTTGGATTGGTCACAGCACCACTGGGACAGCGTTGACTCGGAGGGGCTTGACCAAACATTGAGGGCTAGAAGGAGCGGGGAGGGAAGGAATTAATTGTTTCAGGAAGGCCCACCATGGGGAACGTGAATCCCATCAGCAAAACCCTGATTTTGGTACAGCGCCACAGCCACACAGCGTGTCACAGGTCACATATTTTTTTTTGCAAAGGCTCTGTAGCATCACAGAAGTACTGATTCTATGTAAAAATAAATGTAATGTAGTCATAAACATATATATAACAAGATGGTATACTAATAATTATGTTTTATTGAGAAATTGTGTAGTGTGCAGCCCTGTGCAGCACTGTACAGCACTGTGCATGGGGGGACCTCGCTGTGACGCTGTGATGCTGTGCAGGGTTGTGCAGCGCTGTACATAGGGTTAGGGTTTTGCTGATGCCCTAGAAGCCATGGGGAACACGAATCCCCGGAAGCATCATATAAGATAGGCCTCATTCATACTCTGGTTCATCATGTGACTTTAGTGTGACATTTCACTGAATTCACCTGTAGCTCACTGTACATGAAGTGTAATTGAAAATGTTTCCATGATTATGTGCATAGAGTATGTGGCAATACACCCATGTAATTTTTACGAGTTTAATCGAGAAAATGAGGAATGAGTAGGCATTACAGTTATCAAAAAGCTTAAATGTGCAAAATGAGTGACATCAGCACCACCCGCATACCAAGATGGGTTAGATAGAAATGAAGAAAAAAGAAATTCGGCAAGCATCTTGAATGGTCAACCAACCTCAACATGCCACGGAAGCACCAGTGAATGGAAATGCTCTATACTGCTACCTATGTGTGATTGACTGAAGTAGCGCTGAGCGCTCCGCCGCTGATTGTGGCGCCGTTCGACGGTCACAGATGGTCACCAAAGTCACAACGAGTCACAACAGCGCATCTGCCACCAAAATGCCTACTCCTCCTTTGATTGTCTGAAAATTGAAATTATAAGTAGAGCGTTCTGATACTATAGCACATGCTTGCAAAATCACAGAACAGTCTTCGCTACTTGTACGTTGCTGCAGAGTTATGAGGCAAAGATGTGTTTTTGACCTCTTAGGTCACATGATGAACCAGAGTATGAACGAGGCCTATCTTAGAAGATGCGATGTTTATCTCTACCTTAATCCAACCTCTATTTGTTATATCCAGACGTGATTCAGACATTGAGTTAGGAGTAAAAACGGCTATCCTACCCCAGCACACATGGTATAATCCACTTCTATTGGAAAGTAAAGCTAACAGACGAGTCTCAGCGTTAGGAGAGAAGACGCTAACATTGACAATACCTAACAGACAAGTCTGGGGACAAATTGTCGTAAGAGAGAGTGGGCGTGCAAACGAACGTACTACATACCTCAGTGTTAGGAGAGAAGATGCTGAGGTATAAACAACCGTAGACAATGATATAATATAGTAATGATAACAAATGAGAACAAACATAACAAACATTGGTGATGTTGACTTCCAACACACCCCCTCAACTTGTTAAGGTCGTACTCTCGTAGGATCGGATCCGAAGGACTTCGGCCTCAGCTCGTACGCTGTGCCCCTTTCCCAAGTACTGTCCCTTATTTCAAAGTACTAACGATAACGCGTCCGAAGGTCCGGACGGGTCTTGTAGTATATCCGGATGTCTTCCGGATATCGGAAACGTATATAAGACTAATCCGGACGTATCCGAACTAGAAACTAACAGAGTAAGACTACCCGAAGGTAGAGCCGAGGATATAGACTATCGGAATCTATCCGAAGTCTCAGAGGGTGACAAGAGTAAGAAGGACTCAAGTCCGGACGACAGAAAGAGGACAAACTAAGATGATATTCGAACTGAGGTACTACAGGACATATACACGAGTTTATATACTATGAGGATAACGGAAGTATCAGTAAGCAAAGGTCCGAGGCTATGTACGAAGCATGTGCAAAGGTTATCAAATGCGAGTCGGAAATGAGACATAGGTTAACGGATCAGTAATCATACCAGTAATAAGTATAACCGAAACACCGGGAAGAGGAAATACCGAATAGGCTGTGTTTAACGTTATATGAACAGGAAATGAATTAGAAAGCTTATCGTAAATCGGATCGGAAGCGGATCTATACATCGGACCGGATCGGATCTCAGGGTCCGAAGTCCGGAAGAGAAGCGTGAATATATGGGATATGACACAACTTGCCAATGAATACACCCTTTCAGCGTGACGTGAGTGACAAGCTAGTGCGATGCACAACAAAGATGGGCCGAGGTAAGGCCTTAGTGAAAATGTCGGCTGTGTTCTTGTGAGTGGACAACCATACTGGCAGGAAGGTACCTTCCTCAATGTGATGACGGATAAAGTGATAGCGAAGATCGATGTGTTTCATGCGGATATGATTCGCTGCTTCCTGTGAGAGTGCAATGGCGCCCACGTTGTCCGCGAAAAGGCGTAGCGGCAGGGACACAGGGATGCCGGTACAGGCAAGGAAAGATTGCAACCAGAGGCCATCTTGAACTGCAGCGGTTAGGGCCATATACTCAGCCTTGCACAAGGACAGAGCGTGAGTGGTCTGCTTCTTGGCTGAATGCGAGACTGGCCCGCCGTTGAAGAACCAGATATATCCCGATATTGAGACACAATCCTCTGGGCAGGATGCCCAGTCTGAGTCGCTGAAGCCGTGTAGAGCAGGGTTAATTCCTGTGCCGCCATAGTGAGTCTTCATGTGAATAGTGCCCGAGAGGTAGCGTAGGACATGCTTGGCTGCCGAATAATGGCAGGGCTTCACTGAGGCATTATGTTGCGCCAGCCGCATCACGGCGAAAGCGATATCAGGGACGGGTGTACATTGCGAGGTACAGAAGCTCGCCAACAAGCTTCCGATACTCAGACTCTAACTCATCGACATGCGGGTAGATGTCAGTGACACGCCCGAATGGAAAGTTTGGGTCCATGGGCAGGGAGATGGGGTTGCATTCGGACATACCATGCTCGTCGAGTAGGTAGGTGATGTAGTCCTCTTGGTGCATCCAAAGCTCACGAGTGTGCCGATCACAGATGAATTGTATCCCTAGGTACTTGCTGACAGCACCCAGGTCTGCAATGCCGAAACACTCGGCAATTTGCCCCTTCGTCCGGTCGAGAAACGGACGATTATTGCTCCCGGCCAGCCCATCGTCCACGTGCCAAGTGATAATACATATTACCCGCACTCCTTCGCCGTCGACGTGGTCAAAAATGAAGACAGCGTAGTCGGCTTCACAACGCAGGAAGCCGAGACGGGTGAGGACGTCCCACAATAGCTCATACCAATCGTAAGCTGCCTGTTTCAGCCCGTACAGAGAGGATAGAAGGTGGCAGACAAGCTGTTGCTCGCTAGGTCCAAGGCGCTCGAAACCTGGAGGCTGCCGCATATAAACGTCCTCCTGGAGTTTCCCCCAAAGGAAAGCTCGCTTCGCATCGAAGCAGTCTAACTCCCAGTCGTGTGCAGCTGCATACGCTGCAAGGATGCGAATGGAGGTGGACTTAGCTACCGGCGCAAAAGTTTTGCCGAAGTCAATTCCGGGGATTTGGGAGAACCCTTGAGCGACCAGTCGAGCCTTGAACACTGACCCACCTTTGAGATCCTCTTTGAACTCGAGGACCCATTGGCACCCGATAGCACGGCGATCCACAGGCAAAGGAACCAGTTCGTACACACTCATCTCCGACATAAGGTTCATCTCTTTCCACATTGCAGCTAACCAGTTATCACAGTCTGGACGCCGGACTGCCTCGTCGTAGGTAGTGGGCGGAATTTTCAAATTATACCCAGGTACAAGAGGGTTTCGACAGGTATCACTGCAGTATCGAGAGACACGCAAACTCGACGGCAATGAGGTTAGCAAGCACACGGGGAAACCCCACCTCCTCGTCATCCTCAATGATCGCATCTGGATCAGCAGGTCCGGATGCTGTGGGGCCAGGAAGAATGACAGGGTGTGCTGGTATGCTAGGGACAAGGGTCTCATCAGACAATGAAGGAGGGGGAGGCACTCCCTGGATGCGAGCTGCACGAATGGTGCGTTGCCGATCAAGCCGTTCTTTGTCAGCCATGATCCGGCCTTGGAACAGAGCTCCCTCTCAGTGGGTACTGGAATCCGACCTGAGCGACGGATGATATCGGCATGGGGAGGAATGGGTGCAGGAGGGGTGACGGGTGCAGGAGGTGCAGGAGTGGGAAATGTGCCGGTAGGCGCTGAAGTAGGTGCTGGAGGTGCTGTATCCCATGAACAGGGCTTTCCGCGAGCGAGGGCCGAGTTTTTCCTGCAATTCCGGAGGATACGAGCGAAGCAGTGTGACCCAAAAACACGGAGATGAGTGAGCGTGGGCTGAGCATGGTGAAGCATCTCATAGGGAGTTTTCCCTGGGGGTAGTGTGCGGGATTCTGATCTGTTGAAAAGATAACACGCGGTAAGCGCCGCTTCACCCCATAGAGAACGCGGAAGACGCGCGTGGTCAAGCATAGCATACATCCGTCCTTCAATTGTGTGCATGACGCGCTCGGCCTTCCCATTCTGTTGGTGCGCATAAGGTGCTGAGCGTTGGCGTGCGATACCTGCCTCCTCAAGTGCCGTGCTAAAGGCGTCACTCATAAATTCTCCACCATTATCGGACCGAAAAGTCTTCACCTGACGCCCAGACATGTTCTCCCACCGCGCACGAATAGTGCGCCATGCTTGAAGTGCTTGATCCTTAGATGCAAGGAGCTGTAGATTGAGGACATGGGTGTGATCATCGAGAAACACTATGAAATAGTGTTTCCCGTGGGGGGTGAGAATGGGAATGGGGCCGCACACGTCCGAGTGAATGAGATCGAGGAAGTGGGTGGCACATGCCGTTTCAGAGGAGTGGAAGGGCAGGTGCGGATGTTTTGCGAGAATGCACGATTCACAGTGCGATAGAGGGGCCACTGAGTCAATTGTCACTCCTTTGGCGATCTGCAGGAGTCAAGTGACGGCTGCTTTACCAATGTGTCCCACACGCGCGTGCCAAAGATCCATGGTGAGTGGCACATGTGTGAATGCTGCGAACTCTGGCACCATGGGGAGAAATGGTACAGGGTGCGTAAAACGAATGAACTCGAGATCCGGGGCATAGAGCTTCCCAGTGGCAGGGATGGCCCCAAGTAGGACATTGCGATAGGAGAGCTCACATGTCATGTTCGCACGGAAGTTCACATCCCACCCTTTGATGTTCATGCTGCTGACAGAGATGAGATTGAGTAGCGCATCTGGCGCATGGAGACAGTTAGACATGCGAAGACGAATTCGCCGTCCTCCAATGGTCAGCCACACCACGCATGTGCCACGCCCAGCAGTCTGAAGAACACCATGATTAGCGGTCTTAACGCTGATCGGGTCTTCCGTCGAGTACGTGTGAAAAAGGTTTCTATCTTTCACAAGTGTAACGGTTGTCCCGGAGTCAAGGATGACCGAAAATGGGAGTGGGAGGGCACAAGCGATGTCATGGTCAGGCAATTCCGCAATAGATGCAAATGAGACATCTTGATAGAGACTGGCGAGCGATGCGGCTGTGGTAGCGATGTGGGGTGGAGGAGCAGGAGGTGCGACAGGAGGAGGAGTAGGTGTAATGGTCACTGCTGCTGTTTCCGATTCACCCCTTTTCTTCTGCCATGGTGCTTGCCCTTCCATCCCACCACCCTTCCTGTAACAGTGAGCGTGGTCATGATCACCCTTGTTGCAACCTGCAGTAGTGCAGAAAACGCCTTGCAGATTGTGCTTATGCTTGCGTAGACCTGTAATAGCATTGATACCGGCAGATGAAGATGAGGATGGTGCAGCAACAGCATGGGCATATTCAGAACCAGGTCGTGCTGATTGTATCAACTGCACATTCACGTGACGAGCTGCCTCCGCAGTGATCCACAACATACAGCTATCGAAGGTGAAAGTGGGAGGAGGGGCAGGATTGGCTGCAGTTGCAGTTGACGCCGCAATCTGAGCATCATGCATGTGCTGCTCTAGTTGAGATTTATACTGTTGCCAGATTGAAGTGGGTGGGAGACCCATGAGCAAGTTGAAAATCGCATCCACATCGCCGTAAGGTGCGCCAGAATCAATGAGTCGTTCTCGCAAGGCAGCATGCTGCCCAATGAAATTTGACGCATCTGCTGAATCTTTCATGCACAAAACCTGTAGCTGCTGACAGATCTGATATTGTGAACTAATGTTGTTGCAATTGTAGTGCTCCTTGAGTGTGTCCCACGCCTTCCGTGTGGTAATGGTATGTGAGCGGGATATGAGTGCATTGACAGGAATACTGAGACACCGTGTGATTAAGTCCTTAGCTTTCATGTCGTTCAGCAGCCACGCGCGCATCAACACCTTTTCAGCATCGGTGACATTCGCTGGATCTGCAGCTACAGGAATATGCGAGGGTTGACCGAGAAGGTCAGCAGGATCAGACTTGTTGTTGACATGGCACCACAGATCCTCGCACGTGAGCGAATACTGCATCTTGGTAGACCATCCAGCATAATTCTCCAATCCCAACAACTCGGGAATGTGATCATACTTTCCCATGACGATGTCGACAAAGGACTGACGAATTGATATGAGCGGCGGGATTTTAACGCGAGGGGATAACGACTGTTTAAGCTTCAGTTTCTGACTCTATTTGAGTCAGGGCTCATAACCTGTTGGAAAGTAAAGCTAACAGACGAGTCTCAGCGTTAGGAGAGAAGACGCTAACATTGACAATACCTAACAGACGAGTCTGGGGACAAATTATCGTAAGAGAGAGCGGGCGTGCAAACGAACGTACTACATACCTCAGCGTTAGGAGAGAAGACGCTGAGGTATAAACAACCGTAGACAATGATATAATATAGTAATGATAACAAACGAGAACAAACATAACAAACATTGGCGATGTTGACTTCCAACAACTTCGGGATTTGATCTCGAATGGTCACTTTTCTTTACTTCAAGCGGTAGTGATTCGCACATTAGCTATTGTCTAGTTTATCGTTGCTACTTCTACCTCAACCCTATCGGGTTAATTTCTCGTTTCCGCAGTGACTGCTAACTCTAGTGCCAGTCGACTCGAGAAATCCTAGTCCACCCCTCCAGTACCACCTTCCCGTAACCCTCCCGTATCTGTCGCTATACTTCTCGCGCCTCTAGAAACCCTCTCACGACACCTCTCGTGGACCGCCAGAAACATGTCTCATACCTCCAGCATCTCCCTCGTGTGCTTCGTTTCCATGAACTTTGCGTTGGAGCCTTATTGATACATTCTTCATGATGGTATACCTTGTCTCCACTATGTCATCCTCGACAATTCCCACTCACAAAGCTCAGTTCACATCTTCAGGGCTAGGCCACGATTTCGTGAGCCTGAGGAAGGCTCGAGACAAACGAAAAACAAAAACGTTGGTCAAGATACCGGACGCGCGCACCCCCCTCGCACCTCCAGCGCGTCCCTCTCAGAGCACCATCACATACCTCTAGAACTCTCTCTCATCACCATCGTACAGTCGTATATTTCGAGTACAGCTTTTACCTGGACTTGAGCGAAGGCCGGGTGAGTTCAATGAAGTTTCTCATTCGCTACATACATGAATTTATTAATACACTTCGCCAGGTGAATGTATAGAGCTGTATCAAAGACACTAGGAGATGGATGGAGCAACTTTGTCGGTAGCTTCGGCAGTACATCGACTATATCTCTCTTTGTCGACGTATTTGGTCTCAAATACACAAGGCTTGTGTTTTTCCCGTGTATCTTATTTAGCATAAACTTGTATATCTTTGATTCCTGTGCTCCGCTCACAGCGACTTTACGCACTATGCACCCTTGTTCATGAAATTATGTTAGTTCATGATGGCAGGGTGTTGAGGTGACTGTATATGCGCTTGGCCTCCTCCTTGTACGTCTCGTACTGACAATATTACCCTCACTTAGCGTTAGCAGATGCTCATGAGCCATATGCTACCCGGCTCGAAGACACCAAGAGCGTGGAAATGGACTGCATCGATAGGCAACTGTACACCTTGTACTGACTGTTATGGCCTGTTACATGGTTTGCATAATTTCGTTTTTTTTGTCGATATAGCTGCTACCCGCCCATGGAAACCAAGTCCCTAGTCAGAGGGTTGCAAGCTAATATACTATTACCAGAATTTGCCATCCATATATTGTCCTCACGATTTTGAGATACGTGTTGATTGCGTATCAACGGCTGACGCGTAAAGTACATGCTCAAGATTACTCCTGCGAAGACACCAACTGATCACAGACGTGGTTGAGGTGATGACTGACTTCCAATACCCAACTCATCAGCAATGATCATCGCAGCCTTCTCCCCAATGAGAAGCGCTGTCCAATATGTGTTCTAGAGAGACGGTTAGACTGCACATTAATGATCCCCGACCAGTACCCACCGTGCCAACATTCATCGGCGCAATAGACATGTCCGCCACCTTGAGGTTTGTCACGCCGTACACGTTTAGCCGAGTGTCAATGACCCCTTTATCTGCCCTTGGCTTCATGGCGCAAGTTCCGAGCTAGACATGTAAAGTTCAGGTACCTCATGTGAAAGCATGAAAGTTTTAGCTGTACATACCGAATGCCATGTCGTTTGCACTGAGTATCAATTCAGTATTTTGACACAACGATAGGGATGCAACATACCGTGGTCACGAAGGTATCGATCGATCGCATCGTCATCTTCTGCTGTGTAGGTTATGTCAGGCGCATTCAAGTCCACCGGCCCGGTTGTTTCTCCGCAGACTGCAGCGCTTCCCTGTGGGAAATGAGGGTGGCCCATGGGGACTTCACCTCTATATGAAGACATGCGTCGAATAATTTCGCGCAGCTTTTTGTACCCGAAGATAAGAGGTACAATATCGGATGGACTGTGAGGATTATCGTAGTCACATCAATGAGTTGAAATTTCTGACTCACTCATCCAGGAAGCCTGCATTGAAATCGAGTCCTTCCTGGCCGTTCTCGTCCAATTTGATATGAACGCTGCCAGCAGACACGGGGTACAGCTATTGGAAGATTCAGAACAAAAATCACGGGGTAGTACTAAATATGGAAGTAGTACTGTAAAATAGTTGGCAGCCATGTAACTGCGACGAGGAAGGATACGCGAGTATCCACCGGCTCTGGTTATCGTGAGTATTCGTGCGTCATCAAACGAAAATATTGTGCACACCCTGCACAGAGAGCAAATAGTGCAACAGGTTTATCTGGGCGATTCTGGAAGAACTCTTTCCATCGTGGTTGAAAGGCTGAACCCATGGCTTTCAGCTCGTCGTCATCAGGACGCCATTTTATTTTTGCATCGCTGCCACTGAAATGCCGATCAATACGTCACCAGTATTGGAGATTTTGCACCGACTTTTGGGCAACAAGTGACTTGCCATCAATTTTCCATTGCGCCATATTTTCTATAAAATTTCATGGGCAGTTAAATGAACTCGGAATATGGCGAGAACATGCTTACTCTGGACAACAACGTCACTCTCCTCCCCAAGATAAAGGGAGTCCATAGTCACAGTTCCCTTGGCAGCAAAGTATGGAGTAAAGATGAGGTTGTGATCTCTGAACCCTAAGTTAACATCATGAGACAGATGGTTGAACGCGGACCTTGATAATTTTCTCCGACGCCAGGCAAGTCCACTAGTTGCTTGATATTGCACCGCTTGAGAAGTGCTTCTGCACCGATCCCAGACCTCTCGAGGATGGCTGGCGAACCGAATGCCCCGGCAGAGATAACAACAAGCTTTGATGCTTTCACGATGCTTGATGACTGATCCGCGTCTGGGCAAGACACTGGATCGCTAGTGAACTCGACACCTACAGCACGCTTATCTCTTTCATTCGAAAAAGACATCAGCAGTCTGGCACAGTTGAAATCCAATCCGAATACGGAACACTCACTGGAAGATCACGCGCTTCACGCGCTTGCCAACCCATATTTGCAGATTTGCGTTGTGAGCCTGGTTGTAGACATAGTGGTGGGCCGCATCAGAACGCCTTCCAGTTGCCCCAATGTACCTTCTCATCTGTGAGCGCAATTAATAATAGATGATGGGCACAAGCTCACTTCGCCCATGGCTGAAGTGGATCTCGTGAGCGGACTCCACACACGGAGAAAGAAATTCAGGTGGCGCACGCTGTATGTGTTGCATGTTTGTAAATCATCGGTGTCTTCAGCATATTGCCTCTTGTGATATGTCGTGCCAACGTGGATGAACTCTTCGGAGATACCTAGTTTGCATCCACCAGGGGACACTTTGATAGGTCCACCGTACCCGTGGGTTGGGCGATCGGGTTGTACTTCATATGTCTCCAGCTAAGCAATGAATAGTTCAGCTTGAGAAATATAAAGATGATTCAGTCGAAGACCTTCTTCATGAGGGGAATCAAGTTCTTAGATTCCCACCCTTCGGCTCCCCAGTCGTCAAAATCTGAGGCAGGTCCACGAGTGTAACACATAGCTGACCGAGTCAACTTATCAGAGCCATGGTATTCAGTGCAAGAACGTTACGAACCATTTACACTTGAGCCTCCACCAACGCAATGGGCGCACTGAACGATCGGAGCACGGCCGTTGAGACGTGGACTTGGATTTCCAACATTGAATGTCATGGTGGTACTCGTTGGCGCCAGATGCCTTGGAAATTTGCAAGGCTGCACATGCGCAGCTTGATTGAGAGTGTGTTGGCCCCCTTCGAGAATTAAGATAGTAAGCGAGGGATCCAATGCAGCCAGGCGGCCTGCGACAACACAAGCTGTGCTACCACCTGAACCATGATACAGCGTTATGTCAAGATAATCACACCAACGCGAGATGCATCACTCACCCCCAGCAAAAATAATATCAAATTCTGATATGATTGGATGAGGCATTGAGGGGTGCTTCAAGCGGGAAACTAATTATCAGTATCCAAATTTATATCCCTACTGGTCCGAACAACAAAGATAGCCCTGGCGTCAATCTAGAAGGCGAGTTTTAAAAAAACGGACAATTGCGATGCCATTACGCTTTTCCGTCGTGGTTCTGGTGGCCCATCAGCAGACATGCCGTGATCTACTAGCGATTTGGGCCTGGCAATATCCGGTGCATCGCAACAGGGTGATATGGTTGCGAGGTGAGGGTGTTTAGATTTCCGAGCTCAGGCTCTCGATGGACTTGCTGTCGCGCGAACATGTGAGTTGAGGAACACGCTGGATTTCGTTTGGACGTACGCCTGCTGGCGATGCAAATTCATTGTAATGGAGGCTTTTGTAACTAGATACCGGAGGAAGGGACTTCAGGGGTATTTTGTAAAGATTCTGAATCCGTAATCCCAGCATGATGATGTCACAGGCCCCGTGATGATTGTGTGTCCACGTCGCGACGAGTCTGATCAAATTCTAGCAGACAGGTGGTAGAAATTAGAAGCAAATGTTGTCTTTATCGTCATCGCTGGTAGAGTGGACTCCTGGCCGGCCACTACCCAATGTCAACTTAGTACCACGGCAGCAATCAATTTTGATTGAAGATGACAAACGCTATTGTTCAGAAGCACAAGAATCTACGTGCGAGAAGCGTTCGTCAGAACAAAGGAGTGCTAGCTGAACTAAGGATGGTAATGTCCGGTGTGTGTCACGGGATCGATCAGATCTAATTCCCTCACGTCAACACCTTCAAACGACTTGTTCTTGACTCGCCGGCTCTGCAGCTCCCGTTTGGTAAGCCAAAGATGTAGGAGATGCAAGCAGTCCTTTGCCTGGAACGGTGTCAGTATAAAGCCATCGTTGATGATGTTGGTGGCATACAACGGTGAAAAGACCCAACCCTAATGAGTTTCTCCACCTGGATCGTTTCCTTGATAAGAACCCATGCCTTTGATCGAAAGGAACAAGCACTTACCAAACAGGATCACATTCTGCCCAAATGGGAGTTCCCCGCCACGCGACGCTAAGACCCATCAATCCAGCGACGCTGAGCCGTTTCACAGGGCTCAACTGGCGCCACATTTCCTCATCGATCCAAGTCCCTACTAGCGACGGCCGCACATCAGGCGGAAGAGGTGGGCGCACAGCAAGGAAACGACGCAAAAGCGGTGAATACTTGGATAGTCGATACAATAGCGAGCCCATGAAACTGGAGATGCGCGGGATAATCAAGGCTCCTCCAATCAGTCGCCCAAGGGAGGTCCCCGATACCCGAATGGTATTCTCGGCGGCAGCAGCAACGTCTCCTGCAATGGCTTCGCCATCGGCATTCGGATTATTGTTTGCACCATTGTTAGCAACACCTGCACCTCTGTCCTGCTGGCCTTGACCGTTAGGCTGAAGCTGGGCGTTCCGTTCTTCGCCGTTAGCATTGATGCGAATGCGAAGGAATGGGTCGTCATCCTCCAAAGCAAGCATCATGGGCTGTGTGGTATTGGTGGCATCCGGTTGCGTATCCAGCACCCATCTCGAGAACTGAGAGAACAGGCGGTTATATGTGATACGAACAGACGGATAGATGATCAAGCCGAGCAATACTGGCGGAGGGGGCCAGCTTGGGAGTAAGGGGAACATTTCCCGTTGTATTGGTACCTGGATACCCCAACGATCGAGAACTATGCGCTTGTCAGTCCGCGGGGGGGTGGACGTTGGCCATGCGAGGAGAAGGGGAACAAGTGGCGTGACACTAGAGTTAAAAGGAAGACGCGAGATGATGAGAGCAAGGGGAATGAGTGGAAGATTGAGGTAGCAATGCCACGGCCAATTAGTAGGGTCCTCCGTTAACAGGAGATCATACATCCTACAAGCATGAGATTTGCGACTAGCTGCCAAATGAAAGTGGCACATACTCAGCACCCAGAAACTCCTTCAGAGCATAGGCACCATATGCTGTGCTGAGGATATACATTCCTATAAAATCTTATAAAACTGAATCTTCAAAAGTAAATGCCCACGGACCAGTCCCAAGAGAAACCACCACCACTGTCACGCTTGCGATAGTTACAATCTTTCCCATCGTCGAGAGGCCCTTGTTTGCTGCGTCCAAGATGCGTAGAATGAGTGGATTGTTGCTTTCAAGCTCATATACTGAGCTGCACTGCGGGCACTTGAGAGCATTTGGGGCTCGTGAGCGGTTCTGCTGCGAGGTCTGTATCCATTGCAGCAGACAGGACTCGTGTGCAATAAGTGTGCATTTGCATGGATGCGT
The DNA here is from genome assembly GCF_016647785.1 of Suillus fuscotomentosus. Lineage (NCBI taxonomy): Eukaryota > Fungi > Basidiomycota > Agaricomycetes > Boletales > Suillaceae > Suillus > Suillus fuscotomentosus. Next base: position 187,483 of record NW_024539598.1, read on the forward strand.
CCATGCTCGGGGAGGATGCTCGGGTGCTGAGAACGGACGGACAGGTCAGATAAGCGCTGGCATGACAATAATGCGCTTTTGACATACCATCATACCACTCCTCCTCCCTGCAAATGTAGCAAAGCTTGATCTAGACAACTGTGAGCACCAGGGCTGTGCATATTTCAATGTATGCGTACCCTGAGGTCGCTAATGGTGGGCACTCGCCGCTGTGCCATGATGGTTCAATAAGGAATATAACTTGACAGCATCATGTGCGGCGTGAACGCTTTTAGACGGTAGGCTAAAGCTTCTCATAACTAACTTTGTGGCGACAACATAAATTTGACGCAACCATCACATTAACATCTAACAAAATGTGACTACAACATTCACAAAAAAAGTTACTACGAGTAGAGAAACAAAGTCTCTGGGATTATTTTGAACGAAGAAACGTAGAGAACAGTTTACTCATTTCACTGTGTAACCCGGCATAATTTTTACGGCGCGTACGGATTTGGGGTGCGCGACTGCAAATCACGATCATCATCTTTCTTGTGATCTTCCATCGGAGGAGTACGCGCGTGATCATGCCTCCTCCTTTCAGGGGAAGGGCTCCTCCTCCTATCAGGGCTCCTGCTCCGCCTCCTCCTGTCCCTCTCCCTGTCGACATCGCGGTCACGTTCGCGTTCGCGGTCTCTGTCACGGTCGTCATGACGGTCGCGGTCATCCCTGCTGTCTCTTTCGGAGCGACGACGAGGGGGGCTTCGAGAACGCTCACGATCACGACCTGAACGATGAGGAGGAGAAGAACGCCTCTCGTACCGCCAAACAGAAGAAGGGGGATTCTTTGCCCACTACAAATATAATTCAGGACATTGAATTGCTCTCATGAGGTGCTGACTTGCCTGAATGCTCAAGCGAGATCCCTCAAAGTACCTTCCATGCCTACGCCTGACGCGTCAGGCAGGTTACAAGTGAGCGTGCGAGAGAGAGAACATACATATCGTAGTAGGCATCTTCAGCATGGCGCTGGCTTCGAAACTCGACGAAAGCGTAACTGCGAGACGGTGCGAGACATGTTGAGCGATAGGTGATTCTCGGAACCCGAAACATCGAATGATATGGCAGCGCAGAGCGGCGAATACGAAGACGACTCGCGAGTGACTAATCGAATCGACGAGACAAGGCAGCAGGGCATCGCAAGGCAATCGTCCCTCGAGTCGTGTTGACTGGACAGAGGTGAAGAAAACAAAAATTATGATTACACTTACGGGTTCGAACTAGCATGAGGATTACGCGGGGCTGGAACGTCACAGCGGACCAGAGGACCGAATCTAAAAATATGAGGAAAAAAAATTGAACATTTTTGACGGTCATAAATTGAAGGTCATAGATAGGCTCACCGTTCGAATTCGAATGCGAGGTCGCGTGCCCTAGTAGAAGGATGAAATCCACTGACGAAGAGGATGCGCGGCATTTTCGAGTGTTGGGCAGACAGATGGTCGTGGTTTGGATCTAAGAGGAGCAGGGTTTGTGCGGAGTGTGAACTCGTCATATGTGTATCTATTTGGCTTGTGGCGAGTACGACCATCAATTTTGAGATCAATTGAAACCTAGTTGATCCAAGAGCCTTGACACCAGGTATACTTCCTCTTGACAGTTTCATGTGTTATTTTTGATGATTTTTGTAGATGCTGTTCGCGTATGCAGTATCTTGTCTTTTCTCTTCATAGACGACCATCGCAGTCTACTTTCACCCGACTCTATCAGAGGACTTATTCTTCTCTCTCAGGCAGTAAACGTCTCGTCAATTTCGCGAAGCAAGCTTCCATTATTACAAAGGACCCTGTATGGGATCTCGTTCTTCAACTGAAACGCAAGCGCAAAGATGAACAGATACACAATGCTTTGGAGAGCTGTAACATACCATTCCTCGATTATGTTCTCTGGAAACATGTGGTACATTCACCCAACCTAAACACTGCAATATCTGCAATAGAACAGAGTCAGGGTTTTGGAAATCAACTCCCTGAAGGTTCTGCCAATGCACGTCAACAGACGCTGCAGCTTCCCGCGTGGGTTGCTTTCTCCTTACTCTGTCACAAAGTTCGGACTGCGCAGGATGCCCAGGACGGTCTCTTACGTCTCACATTTAAGCATTCGTGGACCCTTGGCTCTAAAGACCGCCCAGCACTATTGATTCTGTCCACACACGCGCTCGCCCACTTTGACATTCTTACGCCGATGCGTAAAATCGTGGAGCAGTTCCTCGCACGCACGATTCAGTTTCCCGCATTTCACTTTAATGCTCTTCTCCGCGGCCTTTCTGGTTTCACTCGTTCAGAAGAGGCGGCCAATCTTGCTGTATCTGTACTCGAGGCAATGTCAGCGCGAGGGGTGCCGTTATGGCTGGAAACATACAAGTCGCTGATGCGAGATCGTTTTGTCACTCTCCAATTGACCAAGATCCTCCACACGAAGATGGTCCACGAAGGAGTTGTACCAACCGCAGAACATTTAGAGGCCTTTCTTCGCATCTTTTCCAAACATGGAGCCGTTCAGGATTCACAGGAATATCTCCGTGCCATCCGTCGATACTGTGTAGAGCATGGCCTAACAGTACCTCACGGGCCGGATGTTCACCTCCGTGGTGCTGATCTCACAGGGACAACACACCCTGCAAACACGCTATATATCGGATCTCTGCGGCATGACTGTGCTTCCGCGTTTCACTATCTCCATAAGCTTCTGCAGCTTGATGCTGCCCACAACTCTAGACCTGTCACAACCGTCCCAGGACCTTCATCTCGCCACGCATCCACAAAATTCTGGTCTGGTACCAAGACCAGCGTGGACATCTTTGATTGGACAACTGCACTCATTTCTGCAGCAAACGACAAGCGGACCTCCACATCCACCCTTGTCACGCTTTTTGAGCGCGCACGCGAACGAACGAAGCAGTTCAGACCCACTGTTGTCACATATACCGTCGTGCTTCGTGGTTTACTCTTCCGAGGAGTTTTCGATGAGGCCTTAAAGATATGGAATCAGTTGCTCGATTCAGATCTTTTACTTGATCGCAAGGCACTGACTGTGGGTGTACAAGTCCTTGCTCGTGCAGGGCAACCGCAGGATGCATTCTACCTTCTGAACTCGTTCATGGATGCACAGCGCACCTCTTCGCATCCAGCATCCCTTCCAAATGACAAACATATCGCCCCAGCAGTCCATCATTGGATCAATATCATCGTCATCAACGAGTTCATGGTCTCCCTGCTGCGCATTCGCCGCCCAGATGTCATCTTCCAGCTGTGGGACCACCTCGAACAGCTCTATTCTGTACTTCCAAACGAAGCCACGTTAAACATCCTCCTCAAATCTGCCGTGCTCGCAACCAAGATGGATAATGAGTCTGTGCGAGGGACATTCGCGCACTTGTTCCATACGCCTACAGCAGAGTCCAGCAGCCCTATCGACTTGATCATGGAACAACTTCAGTCTGCGCATCCGCCGTCAGTCGTTGGGATCTGGAAGGACCGCCGCGCGGGTGACGTAGCTCGAGACATATTCCGTACTATAATGTATGGAAATTGGAAGCGGCTCCTAGATGTGAAGGCACCCGCTTCCGTCGTGCACTCTCAGAACGCTGAGGCTACCCCTCTTTACCCGCTAGTGGAACTAGCCAAAAGCATTACAATACCGTTCTCCACGCGCAAAGACCGTGATGCGCAACTGAAAATCATTCCCGCGGATGTCCATTCACCCGAAAAGAAGCCATACCATCCCTATCTGTCTATCGTACCCACCGACCTGACCTTCTCGACCTACATTCAGCTTCTGGGTTTCACTGGGCGCGCGTCAGAAATTTCGCTTACACTCGCGTGGATGCGCGCGCTCCAGATAAATCCCTCGCGCAACACATTGTCCATCGCGCTCGTGTTCTGGGCTGAGGTATCCTTACATGGTCCATTATTCGAGGAATGGGCGGAACGACGAAAGAAAGGGGAGAGTGAATATGGGCGGCTGGTTAGATGGATGACTGAGTGGGTTGGGGAGGAGGCTCCGACAGAGTCGGACATACAAAAGGCGTTGAGAGCGGTGGCCAAGATGAGAGACAGTTCTTTTGGTCGATCATGATGTACGATATTCCATATTTTAATGCCGGGTTTGTTTGTTGAAGTTGATGCAGCAGCCACTAAGCTCTGAGACATCCTACAATCATTTGCCTCACGACAAGCAAAAAGACACCACGAAAAATACATATCACTAGTTGGCAAATTATCCGCGAATCTTGAGCGAAGATGAAATAGTACAGGGAGGAAATAATGGATTGACTAAAGCAGGGAAACTGTTAGTAACGGAGGAAAGAATCAGTGACTCGAACATACACCTACTACTGACAGTTTCTGTCCATCAGGAAAGCAACATACCAAGAAGGTTCCGTTGTGAACGGAGAAGATAATTTCTAATGATAAGTGGGAGGTCAGCCGAGGCGATTGAGCCGCAACTTGGGCCACAGCTTTGACGTTTCAGCATCTCAGCCCAGGAGGGTTGCTTTTCAAGTGGTCTGTCAAGGATTATCTCGAATGGCGTGTTCAATTGTCGCAGCCTGAGAAGGAGACGGTATAAGTATTATTTCAATACACATCAGAGACAGACTCACCTTCGAGTTACCCGGGGTTGGAGGTTGGAGGAAAAAATGAAGGAAAGCAGGAACTATCGCTCATAGAGGACGAGTCGGAAAAAGTTATGGGCACACTGCGCAGCAGCGACTAATGTGGCTCGTACATCCAGAGAGATCAACGCCTCAAAGGACGAGTAAAGGAACTTCGTCGTTCAATGATATCCTCACATAGTCGTGATCCTTCTCATTGTCCAAACCGAGATTATGTGGCATTACTCGGTTTTGATGTTCCACCGGAGTGGGCTTAATCGCGCTGTCTACCTCGGCTCATGCGCATGTTGGCGAGGAAGCAGTGTGTCACGACCGGACCTGGCGGCACTGAGGGGGCGAGCATGATGGAACGTCGGCCAGGCACCCTGCAACCTAAACCAGATGCGGAGACTGGGCTTGGCGGGCATCATCGGTCTCATGAACAGGGGTCCCACTCGAGCTCAGAGCAACAAGAGTGTTGAGTTAACGTAGGTCTGGTGCCATCGAAAGCCATGGTGCGGTGGCCAGACCTGTGAGATGCTGAGGCCTCGAGTGTTAAACATCAAAATGTTGATGTCCATTAAAAGGCTCGCTTTGGAAACCTAGGCGTGAATAATAAAGCAGCGTCAGTGGTGAGGCTGGCAGGTGTGGCTGACAAGACATACTAGCAGCTGTTGCGTCCTATGATGCCGGGCCCTGGGTACGATGAAGAAAACAAAGCGTTAGTCGTCTGCTACATAGACAGCGAGCACGACACATACTCTTGTGGTGCTGAGCGTGGGAGATGAAGGACAGGGCTGCTGGCGAAAATGACCAGAGTGTCAGATGGTGCCAGCGCCACTGCATGTACCTCATGGTCACATACCTTGGTCGAATATCCAGCATGGGATGAGGAGGTTGAAAGCTATGTGAAGATGAACGGGTAGAAGAAAGAGCGGATGAAGAAGTGAAGCAGGGTCTATGGTGTTTATATACTACAAGCAAGCGGCTGACATTATCTGGTTTAGGATGTGATAGAGCAATGATGCTATCTGAGAGGGGTAAATTCGCCAAATGCGGATTTGTCGCTCAGATCTGCAGAGACAACACTGACATCAGTAGCTGCACGATGATACACCAAATGTTTCGAAATTTGTTGCTCCTCCAGGTCCTAGTTCGGTCTGGGCGTTTCAAAAGGAACTGTATCTTCGAGCACATATGGTTTCCAGATCTGCAGGGTTTTCATACTATTGCATACACATTGATAACCATCTAGACGCATGTATTCACCAACGTTATGTTTTTGGCCGGCCAACTTGAAGCTTGGAAATATTCATCGGCAATGTAGTGGACAAATACCATCAAGGCTAGTACTTAGTAGTATCATTACAAGTCTCCAAAGATCCTTGGCAAGTGACAACAATCAACAAGGGGTTCGCCGACAGCCCATTTGGGAACCTGACTAGTCATGAATAAAGAAGCGTGATGAACAAATATTCGAACAAGATGAAATCACAGTATCACACCATCGATCCTCCGCGAGTCACGACCGGCTCTTGCGTCGACGAGCAGATATTATGCTACCCTCGGTGGAAGAAACATTCGCACCGAAGTGGTGAAGAACTGCGACCCTGATGTCGTTGTGAAGAGTTATGATCATAAATCATCGCACCTGTAATTAGTGTTGCCGCGGCTCCGGCTTACTGCCGGTTTTAGCCGCGGCCGGAGCCGTGGATAGCTGAGCTGAGTGCGAGGTTATAGCTTACATAATGTACGGCCTGGCCTGGTTGGACTAGCCGTAGTTAAGGCTAGCTAAGGCTTCAATCCGGCTCAAATGGATTAAATTAAATATATTTTAAATTAAAACTGAAAATACACGAAGAATCAGCTTCAAGTGCTAAAGAAGGAAGCTGTGGCCTGTAGCCTGTATCCTTGCGTCAATCACACCAATCGCAACAATATACCTTGAAGATCTGACCTCAATGGGCCCTCAAAAGAAGGCAAGTGTCCTCGCCGATGTTCGATCAAACGCTAAAACGATTTTAGCTCTACGGCAGCGCTAATCGCGTGCCAAAAATAAAAAAAGATCATACCAATGATGAAGCTCTGTGCAGATGCGCATCAAGGATGAGAGACGGGCATCGAGGGGGAGACGCGGATGGAGGGAGAGACGTGGATCGAAGGAGGGACACGGATCGAAGGAGAAACGCGGATGGAGAGAGAGACGCGGATGGAGGAAGATGTGTGGATCGAGGGTCCGTTGTTGAGGGGGGTCAAAGGATCATTGTCGACAGGCCGTCGAGGTCGAAATCGAAGTGGCGATGCTGGCTTTTGAGGATGTGTTGTCGTGAGGTGTGAGAGGAGGCGGAGAATTTTGCGATGTGGAGGATAATGCACCGGGTATCCTGTGTAAGAGTAGATATGAGTGTCACCTGCTAGTGCTTCAACGAAATAACGACTCACCATACGCTGATGTCATGAGTCGCTGGAAGTACCTGGGGGCTGGTGCGAAGATGATATATAGAACTCCTGTAATATTAATTGAGACAGAAAATAATATGTTCGCTCAGCGAAGTCCGTATGATGTATGTAGACGAAATACCACTCACCAATTTGCAATACAGACCACAAGCATTGCAATTCAATTCATCGTTCGAGCCCCTTCTTCATAGTGGGGTATGGTATTATCTAGAATTAGCAGCGAAGTCTGTACAATGTATATAGACGAAATACCACTCACCAATTTGCAATACAGACCGCAAGCATTGCAATTCAATTTGTCGTTCAAGCCCCTTCTTCATAGTGGGGTATGGCATTATCTAGAATGAGCAATGAAGTCCGTATGGTGTATATAGACGAAATATTACTCACCAATTTACAATACAGACCACAAGTGTTGCAGTTCAATTCATCGTTCATAGTGGGGTATGGTATTATCTAGAATTAGCAGCGAAGTCTGTACAATGTATATAGACGAAATACCACTCACCAATTTGCAATACAGACCGCAAGCATTGCAATTCAATTTGTCGTTCAAGCCCCTTCTTCATAGTGGGGTATGGCATTATCTAGAATGAGCAATGAAGTCCGTATGGTGTATATAGACGAAATATTACTCACCAATTTACAATACAGACCACAAGTGTTGCAGTTCAATTCATCGTTTGAGCCCCTTCTCCATAGTGGGGCATGGAATCATCAGAAACAGCAGCTTAAAGTAAACATTGTTAAGACACGCTCTTGGACTCATGAATCAACCTAGCAGAGAAAAGAGTCAACAATCAAAATCAAGATAATGAGAGTCAGACAGACGTAGCGTAAGCAAGTACTAGGTAGTGGTACACAAAATTATAAAGGAGGCAGAAAAACGTCAGGAATAGAGGGCAGGAACATCGGGAATGCTGTCACATTCATCTGCTGCTATGGCTTTGAGAAGAGCGTCGTGTTGGTGACTGCTGCCGGTACTTCCGGCAGATGACAAAAGTTCCTCATGGTGCGTGTCATCCAACTCCAGTGTGCACTGTATTTGAGTGAAGTACTCCATCTCCCGCTCTGATGCTGCCCACCCTTTGACGAAGTCAAGTCGTTCTTTCTTCAGCAAGAACTTCAGCATCTGCAGGATCTCCATCATAGCAGGGCTGAGGCGATTGCGCTTTTTTGTGCACGTCTCGCTGCTTGATGAGAAAATATGTTCGCAGGGAACAGCGGAGGCCTGGATGGGCAGATAATCCATTGCAAGGCTGTAGATGGTAAGAAACAGCGATTTTGAACTCTGGTCAACATATGATTAATAATGAACAGAAGTGACTCAATATGAAAAACTCACATTCCAAAATGCGAGCACGTCGGTTCCTTGAGGGCTAACATGAGACATACTGTACATATTAAATTCCTCGTCAGCTGTTTGAACACCGAGATGGTGACGCGATGGCAAGTCAACATCAGGAATACCATAAATTTGCACACCCAAGGTTCCAGTGTGTGATTGGCGAGCTGGTGTTTCTACCAGTGGACATTGAGTAGAGTCAGCTCTCTTCTCCCGCAGCTGTGGGACATGTTAACTTAAAGATGCGTTGTTTGAGTCAATGTAGACGTACCAGCCTCATAATAGATTCCCTGGCAGTGCGAGCTCATTCTTCGCCCCAGTGAGCATCAATCCACGACAAACGTAATGTAGGGTCGACGACTATAAGAATTGTGAGAGATTGACCGACCCGTACCCAGACCAAACTCACACATCGCAATTGCATACACATTTGTCTTGCTCATCTTGTGGCCATATTTGTCTGCCCACGCTAGGCCTACATTGATTATAGGCACACAATGTGTGGCTATCCGGGCTATCCCTTCCCATTGTTCCATCAAATGTTCCAAGGCGGAGACTGCACCACTCAGCATAGGGGTGCTTTCACTAGACATTGATTGTTGGCACACATGGGGTGCCTGATATAGATTAACACACATCATAGGTGTTTCAATGATGTCGACACTGACCTCTAAGATCACTTTGAGGTCTTGCAAGACCATCCACTCCGTTGGACTCAACCCATGTTCGGTTAAGTTGTTTTGAGTTGCAAGGTAGCAATCAATAGCCTGGGTCACTGTGAGTTTGTAAAAATATTACACAAGATAATGTCTTACCGGGCGAAGTGTTCGAAGACGATTGAGCATGAGTCGTTGGCCTGATGCACGGATGACACGCACAAGATGCTTGCCTCGCTTGACAGGTTGAAATGTTAGAGCTTCTGAATACAACTCCTTTTTGACAATCACATTGCAGGCTAGCCACTGGGCGGGCGCTGTTGAAAATCCACGGAATGATAGCTGGCGATGATGTGCTGAATGCAAATATTAATGATGTGTGGGAAACACGGGATCTTGCGATCAACAGGATCAAACTCGATACCGCGTTCCAACAGCAGATGAGAAAGCTCGACCATGGCAGTCTGATTATTGGTTGCGTTATCTAAAGTAAAATGGCCGATCTAGATCAAGTCAGAATATGTTACACGGTGTAGTTAATCACTAACCTTGTCCGTTACTTCTGCACGGTCCAGGAGCCCTAATATGATTGCAGCGAGTGATACCCCATCGTGTGAACCAGGAATATGGGTGAAAGCTATAAGGCCAGCCTTGAGGATGAGCTTTGATGCTTGCTGGGCAATCCAGTGAGCCGTCAATGCCATGAATGGACAGCAATTCTCGTCTGACCAGAGGTCAGAGGTAAACGATATCTTCCCCTCCGCTTTCTGAAAGAACATAAGATATTTTGTGAGATAAAATAGTCGTACACTTACTGCCATATCTTGCTTTAAAGCATCGAAATATTTGTACCATGTTTCTACTATTAACTTGCATAGTTTTGTCCGATGAGGGATGTCGGACTCCCGTAGATCTTTTCGCAGCAGTCGGAGTAACCTTCGGAATTCAGGGCATTCCATTAAGTTCATCGCCTAAAAATGTCAATTAATAACAACATTGTAGAAACACTGGAAGCATGAAAGACTTTTCCAGCATGAAAAATCTTGAAAAAATCCTAAAAAAGGTTTAAATAAATTTCATGATTCTGTTGCCTGCAAAATGCTGGTCAAAATTTGAACTTTCTATCTACTTTTTCGTGATGCAAAAGGTTGATCTTAGTTAAATCTTAAGTCACTGTTCATCCACAATATTGTCTCAACACGTAGTTTAACCATTTGAACAATTTTTCTCTGGTACAAACCTAGACAAAACTTTGACTTTGTGGTGTGATAGTGAATAAACTTTTGAATAACTTTTGTCAACATTTGTTCGACCATAAAAGTTGATGTTTTTATCACCCTTTTTTTAATGTTTTTGTTACCTAGATATCTTGGATGAATTTTTTATAATGCATCAGATAATATTCAATGTAGTAATCAAGCTTAGATCAACATTTTGTCTCTCACTTTTGTTTACCTTTGTTCAAGATTCAAGCAGACTTCTTATGCCGTTATTATTTTATATCAAAAACAATGCAATGCATTAACTTTGTTACAGTTAGATATATTAATCTTACAGTGAATCAAAAGTTTGTTGGGATTTAGAATGCTTTCAGGAGAGAATTTTGTGTTGTAACATCAGTTAAAGCTTATTAGTATTTTAAGTGTGGTCAGGAGAAGGATTTAAAATGATGTTACTAATCATGAATGACATGCAAGGCCACTCGCAGCAGAGCCTGCTTTTCTGAGGTATGTATACTGCTGTAGCGGGAATCAGTAGATTCAGATCCACATTTGTGCGGAAAGAAGATTAAGCTTTTGTTGCTTTTGCCTGTGAGTTCGAGCCCGAGAGCGACCATTATGCATGTCATGAATAAAAAATACAAGAACATTGTAGCCAATGATTTATCAAGTGTAAAGTAGTCTCAATTCCAGCATTCCGATCAGCATCAGTGGTTATCCGCACCTGGCCACCCCCATCTAATGAGCCGAGTTGCTCCATCATGCCACGACTGTACTCTGGGGCTAGCTAGTGTGGACGTAGTAGAACCACGAGTGCCAACAAAGGTTCCATTCGACTGAATGATAGCGTCGAGGAGCACCGGATGCCTTATAACAGCCACAACTTTTAGCGTCAGAATGAAAATATGACATCTAATCCGCTCACCATTTTCCATAGATCACCTCCGTCTGCTCTGCTACATAATCTACCCACATCCACCCCAATGCCCTAACATCTGACTATCACTCCGGGTCCCTTTCGTCGCTCATCATGGCAGCCTTAATCCCTTTTCGTGTGCGAAACTCTTCTTGCACCTCAGACACCCTGAGTGCAATGTCAGACAATGGGGCAAAGCACTGATCCACTGGGAACTCCTTGCATTGTTGGCTGAAGTCACCATACCGTATGTGGATCGATATATACTCAAGTTAGATCTGTAGAGCAACTTATACCCAAAACTTTCACTCACGGGAGGAGTTGGCTTGTATGATGGGCGCTCGTGTAGTGAAGTAAATCAAAGGATAATATGTGATCGTCCGGAGGAAGGGAAACCTAGTGCTGAGGAGAAGGACAATTTGTGAATGATAATTCCAGGCTTTTCAAGCGAGTTTCTAGAAACCTGAGTGATGCGAGAGACCAAAAGAGTGCGTGATTGTGGTGTATGCTAGGAGATGTCAGCTCAACCCAAGCTGGGGTTTGTGTCCATGAGACATCTGCGATGGCCACGCATTTAATCACTGAAGAGGGATGTTCGAAGTTGTCTCACCGAGTTTGAGCAGGTTCAGAGAGCGAATTCGTTGTGGTGTTTGGTTGCCAGAGTTGACGTGCTCCATCCTACTGAAGTCCACGATATAATGTACTTCGTGTCGTTGCAAAGGTTATCTGAGACCAATCTTATGCATATGGTGAGACCCAAGCCTTGGACGTTTTCACTGAATACTGACCTCGAGAAGAACTGATGAGACTGTAGCAATACAAAATGGCCCTGTATCTGGAGTTGAGGACGGACTGTTAGGTAGAGCACGCTTAGTCAGTGCACTAGTAAAGCTTTGACAAATTTGAAAGTTTCAACTGAACTTATAAATCCTGTCACTGCAAATGAAACCTGTCCGCCCTGGGGTGACAAACACATGTACTCATCTCTGTAATTTATGGCTTCAGCATCAGGTAGTGGCCCCGTGTTCAGGATTTGTAAACACGAGGCTAGTATCTGCTCCACTTTTGTTCTTCGGTTTTTCTTTGCGGCATTCTGTAAGAGGTGTCAGTGGTGAGGTGAGGTGAGGTGAGGTATAGAACGTCAGGCATACGTGAACAGTATACAAGCACGGGTGAATGAAAGGACAAGATGTTGAACCAGAAAGATGGAGATGACACACCCCAAGCAACAATGCTCTTCTCCCCTGTGCCTTCGAGAACCCCTCTTTCGTAAGCCCCACAAGCTGTTGAAGCAGCTCGTCCTGTCTATCTGTCAAGATCTTGAGGTGGTCTGTGAATATCGTGCGTTTGATGAGTTTCTGTGGGTCGACATGAGTCCGGATGTCCAGAAAATGAATACACTCACCCGCTGAGCTAGAATCCACATGAGTCCGGAATCCGGATGTCGATCCACGAGCGTGGATGCCAATCTGCATGAGTTCGGATGTCGATCCACGAGTCTGGATACAAATCCTGGTACAAGTATACGAGGCGTCTTGATTTTTGAAGACAAGTTCATGTCACGTCCAAAGTCGTACTGTACTGGTCTGCGCATGAATGAGTCCGGATGTCCAGAAAATGAATACACTCACCCACTGAGCTAAAATCCACATGAGTCCGGAATCCGGATGTCGATCCACGAGCGTGGATGCCAATCCGCATGAGTTCGGATGTCGATCCACGAGTCTGGATACAAATCCTGGTACAAGTATGAGGCGTCTTGATTTTTGAAGACAAGTTCATGCCTTCGGAGTCAGATGTGTGTGCTTTTGGAGGTGGTGGTGTGGGTTGACGTTGACCTGCAAAAGATAGGCGCAAAAATTTAGCGATTGTGAGGTGCGGGTCTAAGATTGGACATTCATTCCTAGTGTGCTTTACAGTAAATACTGATAAGGGTCTCTATGCCAAGACAACTACTGGAATATTATGACTGTGACGGAAAAGCAAACGGTCCGTGAAACAAGTAAATACTATTCTACGGCCACTTGTGACTGGAGCGCTAAAGTGAGCGAGGACCCGAGCTAAGACTGCCAATAGTTGACCGGGGCGAACGGGAATTTTGATGCCTAATTGCGGGACACAGAACTCCCCTCCCTCCCAGTCACCAACCGCAAAAACAAAAGCATAGAGCGCACGATCGTCATTCCAGTCGATGTGCACGACCCCTGACCCCGATTCTTTTGCGGCGATTGCAAAAAAAGGTCCTCCCATATCGAGATTTGGACGCAACTGGTATTTATGCCCGAGGTGCTGATGCGCACGAGTATACGCTCTAAAATTATTGGTGGGATCAATAAATCATGTCGATCATGATAACATAGACGTACTTTTGAATTGCCTCCCATTGGATCGGCGCATGATCCTTAAATACAGTGGAAACTTTGGGAGCGATGGCAGTTTTAATAAAAAACAAAAGGTCATCCATCGCCTTGATAGCCTCAAGAGACTGTGCCTCAGTCTCCGAAGTCAGGCGGGGCTGCGCACCAGTCACCTCCCATGTGCCAAAATGGTATGCGTCCGTAGCTGAGCGGTTTTTGTCTTTCTTGAGGAGGTGCTTCGGCTTGGTGTGCAATAAACGATCCCAACGGACCCGGAGGGCTTTTTGCTGTTCGTCTGTGATGAAGTGCTCGAATCTCATGATGAGGTACGGGGGGATATCATCAGGGACAGATGCTGGTGGGAGGTGATCAAGGGGAAAGAGAATTTTTCCTTTGGAAGGCAGTGTCTCGAGCTGCTGAGGCGTACTGGTAGCACTATATTTGCTTGTCACAATGCTCCGAACGGTTTTGCCGGACCGTTTGATGGCGAGAAAATCGGATGGGAAGTCTTTAATCTTGTGAATATCTAATAAAAGTTTGAGTTGGTCTAGAAGGGGTCCAAGACAGTCCACTTACATAAGTCCCTTTTTACGTATCCTTTCACCTTCTCAAGATCCCTTTTTTCTCCCCATCGCTTGTACCTTTTAGCACGACCGGCTTCGCTGCGACCTCCACGTCCCATGGTGAGACTTATAGCGGTAAACTTGAAAACATGTAAGTATAGGTGAAAATTGAGGATTACATAATTATTTGTACAATGGTTTGGCTGAAGATTGGGACTCCCGAATTGACCTTCGGAACGCTTCGGTGATCTGATACATAAGCTTCGCCTCAATATCATGTTGGACGATGTCCCCAACTCTTGAATCACGGGCAGGTGGCAAGTGATCTATGTTAACGAATGCGACTTTAGTCAGCCACAAGACCGAGGGCTTCTTCCACTTGCTCCTTGGATCCTTGGCCTCATCGACGACGAGCATCTCCTCGAACGCGCAAAAACTCGATCGAAGAAGTCGGGTGGAGGTGTCTCCTCGAGCGCACAAAACGCCATAATACGACGTATCGACATGAAAAGGCGTCAGATTCTCGACTTTCAAAGAAGACGAGTGAGCGAGAGATGTAGAAAAGAAGATGCGTACATCATGTGAGTATCGCTCGCTTAGTGAAGCACTTGTTAAGTTTGAAAGATATTGTGCACTGCGAAAAGCGCGTGAGATCGTGGGTGTACCCACAGGATATAATAATAGGTGTTGCGCAATGCGAGTTGA